>NC_083744.1:4015000-4305329 GCF_033458585.1 Syngnathus typhle
AGGTCACACCAGCTTGCTCCGGAGCGCTGCTGATGGTGAACGGGTGCCACTCGTACTTGGCGATGACCGGAATGTTGATGTACACGTAATCTCCCGGCTTGAATTGGAAGAACTGTGGACGCTTGATGACCAGATGAGTCACCTGCAGAGCCAGAGTCATCAGAGACCTCATGAGGTGAGGTCAGACGGAGATCACGCATGGGTCATCCATCACCTTGGACGGCAGCAGGTTGACCTCCACGATGTACAGACCTCCCATACGGGACACGGCGATTCCGATGATCTTCTCCAGCAGGAAGAGCAGACCCGGAACGACAAACCACTTCCAGAAGTTGGCGCAATGGATCATAAGCAGTGACCACACCCACACGTAGGACAAGTGAGACCAGTAGAACACCTGCCGCATACCGGACTTTATATATATGGAAGTCATCTTGAATTTTTGTTCCTTTCCAATGGCGGCAAGGGTGCGTCCTCTACTGACCAAGTAATTATATTGCTGTGCGCTTACTTCAAAATGTCCACTGCGTCGAACAAAGGTGCTGGAGCAGAGCCCCATGAGGCAGATGACCACCTGAAGGACGACGCCCGTCACAGAGGCCGTGCCCTTCACCCAGCCGATGCCGGGCCGCGTGGTCAGCAGGTACTCCCACACGCTGAAGCCGCTATGCTGGGAGAGCTGAGCTAAAAGACACACAGGCGCCGTCGGACCGCTTGGAGGTTGAGTATTGGCGAGCGCCTTACCAAAATTGAAGATGTGGGCGGTGGTGTGCACGAGCGTGTATCCGACGATGGCGTAACCCACAATCTGATGCAAGAGAATGTTCTGGTCCAACGGCAGAACCCGGACCACCCAGGTGGCCCGCAACCACGTGAGACAGCGGCGCAGCATCAAGACCTTGAAGGACACGCACGCAGATGAGGCGCATCCGACTTCCCGGCCGTCTGTACTTGGCATTACCATGACAAAGGTGCAGTTGAAGTTGAGGCATTGTCCGCATCCTTTGGCCAGCATGTAGCAGGCGCTCCCGTGGCGATGCTGCAGGACGGCGCCGACGAAGAGCGCCAGGCTGAGGCAAGCGTAGCCGCACAGGAACAGGAGCTTGCGACTGTTGTTTTGCCAATACGCCCGCGTCAGGTAGCGAGGGGTCTGATGCTTCTTCTGCTCCGCTTCCGGAGGTTTGAGCCAGTTTGCCGCGCTTCCGCAAAAAAGATTCTGGAGTGAGTACGGGCGGGCCAGGAGCGGGCCGCCGGGCCGCACCCACCTGATGGTCAGGTTCTCCATCACCTCTGGGAAGTCTTCCAGTTCTGCTTTGAGCTCCTCAAAGGTGATGGCGCCGCTGCGGTCCTTGTCGGCCGACTCAAACAGTGCCAGCGTCAGGTCATCTAGTTTCTCCTCCGGCAGAGAGATGGCGCTCTCGCGCAGGCACGACTTCAGAACCGTGCGCAGCTCGTCCGGATCGATAGAACCGCTCCCTGCGTGGAAGGTCGCAGATGACGTAACAACGGGTTCACGTCGCTCTCGTTGGCCCATTTGGTTTCGGTGGTGCCACTCACCATCCACATCGTAGACCTGGAAGAGGAACCTAAGCTTGTCCGTCTCGCTACCGTGGATGAGAAGGTCCAGCGCCTCCAGAAGCTCATCCAGGCTGATGGAACTGCTACCGTCCGAGTCGAATAGCGCGAAGAAGCGCTCGGCGAAGAAGGACTGTGGCGGAGGTGGGCAGAGGGGGGGTCACGTGACACAGAGAGGGTCGAATGACGGCGGACCAACCTCTTTGACTTTGAGAGCCGTCTTGAACTCATCCAGGTCGATCTCCTTGTCGTCCCCGGCGATGTTCTCAAACTGCTTGGTCACCCACTCCAGCCAACGTGCATCCTCGTCCGCGCTCATTGCCGACACCAGCCGCGTCCGTTATGGACTGCGATGCTACGCCCGACGCCAGCCAAAGTCAAAGTCACGTCGAGATGGTCAGTCATGTTTCTGCAAAAATAGTTTTTACCTGCTGTTGCGTGTCTTCCTTAGCTGCCACTGAATCTTGGTCATCTTCATCGTCAGCTGGCGGTGACAGCCTCCCCTCCGCCACACGGGCTCATCCAATAAGATGGATGTGGAGGTGGGCTCTTACGTGCGAATGTGCGTGTGTGAATGTGAGTGCAAAAACAAAAGGTTGCTGAGTAGAAACGAGAATACTAAAATGTGTTTATTTTGGATAAAAACAGGACAGAAGTAAAAGGAGCAAACGACACGAAATTTTTTTAGCAGCTCACATGGCTCGGGACTCCCAAGAACCGGCGGACCGGGAGCACCTGAGACCAAGACCAGTTGGTAAAATGGGGCTCCTTCTTCACACTTACTGCCTACTCAGTCGCTAACACGTTAGCCTGTCACGTGACCGCCGTCGGGCACCTCAGACGTCATCGTGACGGGGCGACGTGCGGCTCGTCCAAGATGGTGCGCAGCGTGTGCACTCCCTCAAACGAAACCTGCAGACTCCCCAGCCGGGACACGCCGTCCTGCGCGTCCACAACTGCAACGCACACATGCGCAGATTCGGGTTCACGAAGCGTTTCCACCAGATGATAGCGATGAGGCGCTCAGACCTCGGAGGTTGAGGTGGACGACGTCGTTGGGTTGGTTCAGCAGATCGGGAATTTTCAAAAAAGCCACGCCCACATCCTCGCACTCGCGCTCTTGCTCCTCCTCCTCCGGCGGCTCGCTCACCACAGTGAAACAAATTCTGCCCGGCGACGACAAACGGTCGGCGAGTGTCGCATGGATGAAGCTCCGAGTGGGCCTCACCTTTCCATGTTGGCGTTTTGTCCTCGCAGGACGTCCTTGAGTAGTTTGCGTCTCGAAGCGTTGCCGTCCGCGCCCACGCCGATGACTGCCGACCGATCCGGACTTGATTAGAAAGTTGAATAGAGCGCACATACGTACGTTGCGCATTGGCGCTACGCACCTTTGCTGAAGTTGAAGCTGATGCTCTTCCCCGGAGGTGGTTTGGGCAGGGACACGGGCGTTTCCTCGGTGGGCATGTCGAGGAAGGAGAACTCCACAAAGAGTCGCACCACATTGATGTCTCGACACAAGCGGGACTCCGCCTCCAGGCTGAGACACGTGACCTCCACCCGCACTCGCTGAAAGTCCTGAACACACGCCCGTGACTCGTGAGACTCTTTCTCAGAAAGAGACCGTCCATCTCGTCGAGGTGAAGGCTGACCTGAGTGACCCGGCGAAGAACGATGCCGTCGTCGTCATCGCTGTCGTATGGAGCGCACGTAGCGGCGTTGTGTTTGCACGCCGTCTTAGATGGAAACGGGTGTTGCGTGTCACCGAGGTCAGAGGTGAATGTCCGGCGCGGTAGGAAAACTTGACCTTCAGAGATCAAAGATTCTTCGTCATCCTCGTCTTCCTCGGATGGGCGGAGCAGCCCGCCGGGCGGCGCCTGAAAAGAGTTAGTCGACGGATGAGGCCCCGCCCACTCGACCGCCTCTCTTGTGTCTTTGACCTCACCCGCAGGTCAGGGGGCGGCGCTTCTTGGAAGGTGACTTTCTTGGTCACCTGCTCTTCTTTGACGGGAAGCTTCTTGGCGGATGTCGGGGTCGGCGGGGGCGTCGCCGCTTTCGGATCAAAGACGTAGCCCCTGCTGTCGCCGCCGAGCTTTGAGGGCTCTGCGTGGCTTTCGGACAACACGCGGCCTCCACTGACCTCCGCCGGCGGGAGAACATTGTCGCTTTGGACAGAGGACATCTTCCATTTGAGGGCGAGGTCAATATGGCCGGCGTGGTGCCCGGAGGTGTCGTGGAGGTCAAAGGTGCCTTAGACAGGTGGAAAAGGTTCTCACACTACATTTCATGAGGTGGAGGTGTTTGTGATGTCAAAAATGTACCTGTGATCTCCTGATCCCGAAGCAGCGGCGCCAGAGGAACACCGGCTTTGCCCAAATACTCATCCATCTGCGGCTCCTTGTCGTCGAACACGTAGAAGCCGAGCACCTGGGAGGCCAAGTAGCATTCCAGAGCGCCGTCGGCGGCCACCCGGAAGGACTTGACGTCGGCGAAGCGAGGCTGCCGGCAGTCGTGCGCCGTAGAGGTGGGGTAGTCGGGGAAGTGGAAAAACTTGTAGACCACGTAAGGGCTGGGCAGCGATGAGCATCGGGACCGCAGACCGCTGCAGCCGCGCACTTCCACCTGCAGCTCCTTCTCTGCAGCGGTCGCCATCTAGGGCAGATGCAACAGCTAAGGCGTGCTAGCTCACACGAGGAAGCGATGAATCGCACGTACATGTCGGTCACGGTCGCCGACCATCGCCAGCCTCTTGGACTCAGCGATGGGATTGTGCAGCTTGATCCAATACTCCAACGATCCGAAGCAGGTGTCGGCGCCACAATTTCCTGAAAGCGACAGCGGGACATGACAACTACTCTCGCGCACCGGTGCGGGAAGTACTCACCGACCAGCGGCACCGCCCCGGCCGCCACCCCGTCCCGGAGGAGGCGGCGCAGATCCAGAGCGGCGCTGGCCACCGTCTTCCAGCGCAGCCCCAGCGCCTGATGCATCTCCACGCACAGCCGGCGCCGGCCCACATAATCCAGGAAATCCTGGTCCACGCTCACCACGTACCGCGACGTGAAGCCGTAGTGCGGCGTCGGGCCCGCGGCCACGGGGGTGGCGTGCAGGTCAAAGAGGTAGAAGGCGTACGTACAGAAGGTGGACGGCGCCGGGTCGCCCAGAGCCTCCAGGGCGGCCTCGGACAGGGCGGCGCCCACGATCTGAACTTCCACGAGGTTCTCTCCGTGTTCCAGCGACAGACTCAGATCCCGGTCTGAAGGGTCCACGCTCTTGGCGCCGTAGGCCGCGCCACGCAACTGAGCTGAGGAGCGGGCGCAGGAGCTTGAGCGCCCGACGGAAAGGCGGCGCGTCGTGAGAAGGAAAGCCGCTACCTTCCCGTTTGTGCAACTTGCCATCCTTGGCAGCCAACATCTGCGTCTGATGTTCCAATTGCTGCGCGTGCGACCTTTTGTCAGACTCCATTTTCTTCTGGACCCGGTCTAGCTCCACCTGCAAACAAATCACACCATTAGCATGCCAGCTAGCCAGTCTGATTTGAGGAACCGCCGGTACCTTCAGGTGACCGCTGATGCGACTCTCCACGGCCAGGAGCTGCCTGACCTTCTCCAGTTCTTGGATGGTCTCCGCGTGAGCGTGTTCCTTGGGGCCGCCATCTTGGCCCTCCTGCAGGAAGCTCAATTCTCCGCACTGTTGTGATTTACGTGCCTGTAGGAGGAGAAACTGAGAAGGAGGTCCGAGCGAGAATGGAGTGTGTGTCTCCAGCCACCATCACCTTGATGAGCAGCAGCGCCTCTGTGAGTTTCTCACCATCCGAGTCGTCCGCCTGTGAACGACACAGACAAGCGTCAGGGGCCAAAGTGAAAATGGAGGTGGCATCTGCAGAATGTGGGCTCACCCCGCAGAAGATGTTCAGGCGACATCTGAGGTCCTCTATCTCCCGCTTCTCAAGGGTCAGCTGAGCCTCAAGCTTGCGCTTTTCTTCTCTCAGGTTCTGGCAGGCATCTGAACAAATAGGACACAATAGCTTCAACCACGCTATGGCGCCCCGTTCAACATATCGCCAAGAGCACGGCAGGAAAAAAAGGGGGCGGGGCATGAGGAGATTGAAGTGGGTCTCACCTCTTTCAGCTTTGACCTGCTCCAGGATCTCCTTCTTGTCCAGCAGGTCGGCCTGCAGTGCATCCTCCAGCTGAGCCACGTGCTGCTGAAGCTGGTGCTCCTGAGCGCTACAGCGCTGCTGCTGGGAGCCGTCCAACACGCTGCGCGCGCACACACACACACTCAATTTTTGGTGACCTTGTGGTGTGTACAGACATCCGCCTCACCTGTTGAGCAGTTTCTCGTTGTGCTCCTTGAGAAGTGCTTTCTCCTGCTCCACCTCATCCACACGCTCCTGCAACTGGTGCCCAGAAGAGACGGGGGATGGGATGGGACGCGAGTGACGGCAGCAACAACGGCGAAGGCAATGGCGGCGGGTCGGCACCTGCTGTATCTTGGCGTGCGACAGCTGCTCCGTCTGCAGCTGCGTCCTGAGCTCCACGTTCTTGGCGCGCTCGTCCCTCAGCTGCGACGTCAGCTCGGCCATCTTGGCCGTGGCGGCCTCGTAGCACGCTTTCTGCGTCTGCTGACTCTTCAAAACACGGCCGTTTGGCTTCAATATTGGAGGCGAAAGCATCTCTGCTTTGAAAAAATTGTGATGGACAGCAAGACGGAATATCGCACCTCCTTTAGTTGCAGGAAGCGCTCCTCCAGCTCCACCACGGCGCCGCATCGTTCGGCCAGCTGCTTCTGCAGTTTGATCATGGTCACGTTGTTGTTGATCTGCGACCTGCCCCGCCCCCACCTCGTCATCATCAGCACCGCCAACGCCATCCTCATCGTCCAAATCTTCTACCTGAGTTCAGACTTGTTCTGCTGCTGAAGCGTCATGTGTTTCTCTTCCTCCAGTTGAGCGATGCGACGCTGCTGCGACTCAATCACGTTCTCTCTGCCGCACAAAACATCGACACGCCGCCGTGACATGGTCGACATATCGTTGCACCGGCAGCGAGGGCGTGTGGCTCTCACAGGTTGCGGCTCTTTTCTCGCGCTTCTTCCAGCATAGCGTGCACGTACGCCGTCGGTGGGCCGCTCGGCGGCCGCTCTTCTCCCGCTGCGCTCCTGGCGCCTGAGTGCGGGGAAGCGAGACACCCGAGTCAGCCAATGTCTGATTGCTACGACCGCGCGGCGTTTAGGCGGCACTCACGTCTGGGCGGCGTGGGCGAAGGAGATGAGGGGTCGTCGCGCTTCCTGGGGGCGGAGGCGGCGCGGGTTTGGACGCGCAGGTGAGCCACGCGCGCCGAGGACGATGAGGCCGTTAGCTTCTGGTGGCGCTGGGCCACAAACAACCGCTGCTTCAGCTTCTCGTTGTCCGCCTCTAGCGCTCGCACCTTCTCCTGGAACTCGTCCATCAAGTCCTCCTGCTCCGGGTCCCGCCGCCCGGGCCCCGTCGGAGCGCCGACCCCCCGGGCCAGCTGCTCCATGCGACGGCGATCCTTGACCAGCCTCAGCAACTTGGTGCCCAGCCTGTGAGGTGCCACAAACACTGCGTGTCGGGGAGAAAACAAGCAAAGCGCCTTCTCACTTTCTGATCTTGTCCTCCTGTTGGTGGATGTGCTGCTTGAGAAGCAGCGAGTCGTCGTACAGCTGCAGGAAGTTGTCCTCCAGCTCCTTTCTGGACACCCGCGACACGTCCACATGCAGCCGCACATCGTGAGCATCTGATGAGAAAGGAGGAAGAAGAAAAGACCTCCGTGTTTGTTCCTCGTTGTCTTCTCCCACAACCAAAACGAAGTCTCCACACCTGGTGTTGCTCTGGGAGGGTGGCCGATGTCTTTGACAGGTTCATGTACTGCCGTGTCATCGAGTAGAAAAGACATATTTCACGCTGGAAGAAAAATAACAAAAGTCAGACGAACATGAAATACATACACAGGCTACTTAGTGTTAAATTGATGAGTGTCAAGTCCAGACGTGGAGAAAAGAAGTGACGACAAATCTTCGAGCAATGTTAGCATTCGGCAATAACAGCCAGCGGCCGCCCACTTCGATGAGCGCACTATCATCCATGTTGGAAAGACATTATTAAAAGAATCTACGTTACGTGTTTGAGAACTTTCTGCGTCCGTTCTCAGTTCTCATTGAAGAGCGTTGCCAGTGTCAACAATCCGCATCCTTTAGCATCTTTTTTTCTTTTTCTTCTTCGTTGCCATCTTCTTCGTCGGTTTTTACCGAAGACACCTGGGAGCGATGTCTACGCGCGCTGCTGCTTACTGGTCATTGCCGTCATTACACCCCATCGTGCTTGTAAACGGAAGACACGTCTTCTTCGCTTAGTGTCGGTTTTATCTGTTCGTCTGTTTGTTTTTGGATACATTCAACTGTCTCGTCTGTCGATGTTTACATCAAATCAAACAAAGTATTGGTTGAGAAATGTTATATGTCCAATGGGCCAGATTGGAGACAAGAGTGCTCCCCCCACCTCATGCCCACCCACTTTTGCTTTGTTACCAAAACACTGATGCACAAAAAGATCGTTTTTAGTCACAATGACAGATTTATTTCACACCATACTTACACATGTTAGTCGTATACATATACAGTATGAAATGCAATGCAGCTGTGTTGTTTACACTTGACTCGCCCCCGTCTAAATATATACTGAAAGCTTTTTACGTCATGCGGCATACAAGATCTTTTTGTCTTCTGGAATTACTGCTAAGAAAGCTAGTCGGATTGAACTGGATGGCGGCGAAGGGCTCTGGAGGTGCACGGTCAGATGCCCATGTAGGTGTTCATCTTGCCGAGAGCGTCGCACACGGTGGTCAGATCGCTGCGGAGGTCCTGCACCACGTTCTCGATGGTCCGCGTGTCTTTCAGGAGGTCCACGCTCTGCGTGTATGGGTTGTAGTAAACCGAGAACGGTCGCTTGATGGTCTTGGCAAACTCTCTGAAAAACAAAAGACGCTGAGTCGGAAGCCACGGCGGCCTACAGGCTCCACGATACAAGATGTTACCGCATCTTTTGCTTGGCCTCGTCAAAGGTGTCAGAGACAAAGTAAACGTCCTGGAATGTGGTGATGAGACATTCTTGCTTGCAGGTGGTTTTGGGGTCAAAGGGCCGCACGCAGGCCTGATCGGACAAGGCGTGCTGCGGGGAAGATGGAGAATTAAAAGTTTGCTTGTCTTTTCAGGAAAGGTCAAAGGTCATAGGGCGTTGTGAGTCAGCTGATCATTTTGTATGTTACCTTGAGTTCTCCGATGGAAGACAGCAAGCCGGCACCGTAGGCTCTCAGCTGGCCTTCTTGCTTGCAGAGGCCAAACTCGATAGTGAAGAAGTAACACTGCCCAGCACGGGTCATCGTAAAGGCAAAAGAAAAGACAGACGGACGGCACCACCGGCACTCACCGTGGCCAGTTTCTGCACGTCGTCATCTGAAGCTCCCAAAGACGCCAGACCGATCTCCTGAGAAAACTGAGCAAACTTTGGATCGGCCAGCAGAGGGACGTGACCCAGGAGCTCGTGACACGTGTCCCTGAAAGGCAACAGAAGGACATTCACTGGGGAACATCCCCGAACGGGCATGGCGGGGAGCGGGCCGGCTCACGGTTCAGGCGTGTAGAGCGGGTCAGTGCTGTGGCGGACATATTGCGTACAGTTGAAGACTCGGTAGGCCAAACCCGCCAGGAAGTCCCGGGGCGACAGGTAGCCTGCGACCGGCCGGACGGTGAAACCCGACCTCTCTGGAACACAGCAAAGGCGGCTTACGAGGAGTGGGGGCGGGGCTGGAGCAGCGCCGGGAGGAGCGTGCCACCTCTGAGAAAGTGCGAGACGTCCTCCAGCTGGGGGATGTTGTCGTGTCGGTAGCCGCACTGCTGGCTGAGCAGGGGCAGGTTCTTCAGGTACTCTTTGCAGGCGTGAGTGGGGTACAGCTTGTTTAGCTCCTTGAAGACCACCCCCCACGTGCGCACCTCCTCCGGGGTGTACTCGATGCGGGGGATGGGCTGACCGCTACAAAGCGATCGACAAGGAGCTTGACGTGAGCGAGACGCTTTTTGGCCGATGATCACGACGAGCGCTTACAACTTGTACTTCATGGCCACCTCCACAAAATACTTGCGCCGCTGGCGGTAAACTTTGTCTTTGAAGCCCTGAAGAGCGAAAAAAATAAAAATAAACGGGCCGGCGCTTGATAAGCCACTGCACACGCACGGACACACAGAATGTACCGGGTGGTCAGCGTCCAGCTCGGATCCATACATCAGCACTCTGTGGGAGCACTGATCCAGTTCGGAGATCTTCATGGGAAACCACGGAACGTCTTCTTCATCTGCAGAAGACAAAGACAGCTTTGTGCGGGTCAGCGACGCGTGGCTGCCCTCCGACCGGCGCACCGACCGGCCTGCGCGGCCCAAACGTGGGCCGGCGTGTTAAAGCTCAGGATGTTGACGTGATCTTTCAGGACCTCCAAGAGCTCATTGAAATCCTTCTTGCTGCAGCTGCAGTCGGCAAAGATCTCCACCTGGTCGGCGACACGCTTGGACGGGCGCGACTCTATATGGTTCAGGTTGACCCGCTTCTCCTGTGCAAGGCAACTCTCACGTGACACGGGTCAACAAGTCCCAGAAGCTCGACTGGACCCCAGTCAAGCTCTCGGGCCTCACGACTTACTAAAAGGTCTGCCAGAACGACTCACCTGGAAGAGTCGCAACGCTCGGACCAGACAGCCCACCTCGTTCTTCAACGAGAAGACCACGGCCTGACTCGCTCCACTGGCAGTCTCGCTGATGGGACTGAAGGACGGGCGACGTGACTGGACACAGAAAAACATCAACATGACCAAACACGAGGTGTTTTGACACCAAAGACCACGGGCGGTCACCATCTGGCCGCCGGTGTGGCGTAGCGGCGGGCGCCCGTCCAACATGGCCGAGTCGAAGGAGAGTCCGCGGCGGTTCCAGTACTTGCTGGAGAACATCATCATGGCAGGCTGCATGCCGGGCGTAGGTGGCGCCTCCTGTTGGTCGTCCTTAATGACGTGAGAGGACGCCATGGGGAACCAGTGAGTGTACGAGTACCACGAGCACTCCAGTCTGCAGGCTCGCAAGTGCGCGGATCCGCAACCGCCGCGCGCCCGCCACCGCCGTGTTTAAATAGAGAAGGGTGGGAGGGGCTGAGGGAGGAAAGCGGCGGAGTTTGAGACAGTCACGCTGTGCAATTACCATTAGCGATTACGGCACAGTCTACTTATGATGTCACTAACATCGTTTTATGTTATCATGCAATTACATACTGTTACTTAGATCTTCTACAACAATGTCGACTCGATGATTATGACGTTTGTCCATCGGGGTATGCTGCATTTTGTCATCCATCTTTAACCATGCTGTATGTGTGTTTTGTGTGTGGCAACAAAATGCCCGGCCAGTACGTCAGCTGATAACGCCAGAAAGCACCTGCGCCAATTTCCTGTCAGTCAGGAAATGAAAGCGGCGCCTCTCAGATGTGCCCTCGCTCGCCGCCTTATGAGCTGATGCGCCGATAGCAGCCGGCATTCAACTTCTAACCGACAGCCGGTGGTGATCATCGAGAATCTATCCAGCCTGCTCCACCAAAGTCTGGTTTGAAGCTGAGAAAAAAAAATGGGGAGAAAAAGATTCAATGCACTTGATGGCAGCTCATGCCAAAGCCAAGGGGAGGACTTGGGCCTCATCATTTGACTCCAGTGTGACTCTATGAATGTTTGGTGCTTTTGGCGTAGGAATACTGTCCACAGCCCTGCTTGCTTGTTATGAAGACAAATTTAGTTGTTGCGTGCGCGCCCGTGCCTACCTGCCTGCGTGCGTGCACGTACAAGACCCACAATGCCCCGCGCGCACCCAAGATGGAAGAACCAGGTGTTACAATTGTAACAGACATTAATGTTTTGCCTCTAGATTTGGGGGGGAAACGAAGCGTAAGTTACGATCAATGCGGCCACGTTGAGTTGCACTTATGTCAAGGACGATTATGTCACCCAGCTTATATCATTGATGTGTTTCGATAGTTGTGGGGTCGTCACTAATTATTTGTGTTTAGATAAATGGCTGAGCTATAATGGTGTAATTAATGATTAAAACTTGAAAGTATCTGTTTATTGTATTCGTTTATATGTTTAATAAAGACAAAGCCATCACAAAACTGTTGTAATTATTTAGATTTTGATCTAAATTAGCCTTGAATAAAGACTAAGCAGTCACATGAATTAACAGAAAAAATGGACAGCCGGACTCGGACTCGGTGCAAAAATCTGACCGAGTCCACAGCCCTGCTTTTAATCTTTCGTTGTTTTGTGGAGCAGTTAGCTTTGTGCATCTCGAGTTGTCGTGCATCGTCCCTCCTGAGGTGATGCGTCGCTACTTCCGGTGCCTGCTTGTTTCTGAAGGCTGACTGACTCGTTGCGTCACGTGGTCTACCAATTTCGTTTTGTTGGGAAAGTCAAGAACCAAATCATATTTGATGCCGAATAAAGTTAACAATCTATCGAGTCTCCCGTGCGCCATTAGCCACCGGAGTGGCGTCGCGTACGTCACACTAAATAGACTAATTTGATTGGACGGTTCGGTTTGAACATACTTTCTCATAATATAAAGGATCTGTTTTCATAATAGCACCAAAGAAATAGTAATCACATTTATTTTGGAGTCTCAAATGTCTCCAATTGGTCCAAAATGCCGCTGCTCGTTGGAAGGAGCGCCAAACTTCAACGGCTCCCCTTTTTGCCCGACAGTCAATATTAAGATTCTTCTGTTTTGAAATATTGTAATGGTATAGCCCCAGATTACACCTCAGAGTTTTTTTTTTTAATAGAGCAAATTAATATTTTGAGTGTTTTGTATTTGACCTACAAAGACTTGCACAATATGGATTTTTTGTAATTTTGTTTTACCTGTGTAGAAACAAACCCTTCTTTCATAAATATTACAAAATACAATAGATGCGTATCTAATCATTGAAGAAATAAAATGAAAGTTAACCACAAAAAGTAGAAGTGTTTTTTTTTTAATGCTTGAAACCTGCCATGGAGGATAACTATGTTTACAATAGCTGTGACGTCCGGCGTGCTCAAAAATGTCTTTTGCGTCACAAAAGGAGTCCAGATGCAACTTCCCGTCCGTGCACGTGGTAGAAAAATAAACATCTTGGCTAGGACATGAAGGCCACTTTGCTGAGATTCTGAGAGTTCATGGCTCGCAAGTGTCCGCTGGAGGTGGCGCAGGCACGTTTGTCTCGATGCAAGGCTCCCGCCATGGGCGCGGCCGAGGACGCCGCGCGCTGGTTGGAGCCGCGGCAACCGCGAGCTTCAGAGTCCGACGCCAGGATGTTGAGCACGGCCTGAGGCAGGCCCTGAGGACGCACCGGGGGCCACACACACACACACTACAGAGTGCAACTTGACACAACTGGAAGCTGTCGTCACGTGACGCGCGCTGTTGATGCGGCGGGAGGTATCGTCGCCGTTGGACAGAAGAGGTTGCACCAAATTCACATTTTTACCTGACACTGGTTGATCTGCAACCAGATGCTTTCAGCCTTCTGAAGGATATCTTCCACGTCCAGCTTCATGGAAAGCTCGTTCACATGCTACCCAGACCGGCCCAAAACACACAAACACGCTCGTTAGCGCGTGCGCAAAACAACACAAAGGGCCGCGAGCTTACTTTGAGGATTTCGTTGAAGCCAAACTTTTCCTCCATGATTTTGCTCTTCTCTGAGTCCAGAATGGCACAGCAGAGCAAGAGATGGAAGTTGTGACAAGGCAGCCCCGTCCACATGACCTGAAAGGCAGCAAGGTCAGCCGGGGTCGGTCCGTCGCCGTGCCGACGCCGCGCGCCCATACCTCCCACAGCCTGAGGACGTCGTGGAAGGAGAATTCCCTCTTGAAGCGGATGAGCAGCCAGCGGAAGCAGAAATAAAGATAACCGGAATCCTGAGATTCTGTGGGCGCACCGGGGACAGGTCAAAGGTCAGGCGAGAACGCTCATGTGACAGACATCCAGGTGTGCATACCCAGATAGTTGCAGAAGGACGGATCCAGCAGCCTGAGCAGCGTACTGAGCTGGATCAGCTGAGTCTTCATTCCCTGCATTTGCTCCTCAAAGTTCTGGTGCTGGCAGGGAGGGCCGAGAATGCCGGTCAGAACCCCGAGCGCTGTGCAAAACGCGCAAACTCACCATGTGCTCCATGAAGGAGACGAAGCACCAGAAGGCGTCCACCTCGTTCTCCATGACAAAGACAATGGGTGACAGAAGGTCGCTCATGCCCTGCACATAACCTGCACACACAAGCGCACGCACGGTGAGCACGCTTCGAGACGGACTCGGAGATGGGCACGGAGATGGGCTCTCGCTCTCACCCAGGTCAAAGTCGTACATGCAGTACGTCATGAGCACGTCGTGCAGGAGGACCAGACCCGGCGTGTCCAGCCCCTCGAAGAACCGGTTGCTTCTGTCCGTGCGGTTGACATCTTTCTCTGGGAGGGGAGGCAGAGCTTCAGGCAAGGGGGCAGGGCCCCGAGAGGCGCAGGGGTGGGGCCCTGAGAGGGTGGGCACCATCCTCACCGATCAGACTCCTGTAGTCTCGAAGCCGGCAATTTCTTCTCTCCTGCTCTTCGCTCACCGACTTCCACTGCAGCTTCATGCGGAAATATTCATCCCTGCGGCAGCGAGCGGCATACGCGGTCACGTGCGTTTCCAGACAGCGGCGAGGGAGCCGGCCGGAGTCACTTCCGGCCCGAGTCGCGGGCACGGCCTGGACCGGCGGCCAACCAATCCTAGGCCACATATGGACAAACAAGCCTCACCAGCTGGATTAAGGACAATTGAGTCTTGGATGAAGCGGCAAACCCATGCGGCCCAACTAGGCCGAACCGGGTGCCGGGTTTTTTGTGAGCGGGTAACGGCTTTCAGTTTTTGAATATTCTCTTAAAGTGTGACTGCTTGTTTGTCTCTACATGCGCGGCGGCCCTGCAATTGCCTGGCCAACAGTCCAGGGCGTAGCCCGCCTCTCCGCCCAGCTCTGTCCCAGCGACGCTAGCGAGATGAAGGGCTTTATGTGGAAGGACGGCGGCCGATGACGACGACTCGTACGTTTTGCTTCTCTGCAGACTTTTCCTCTCATCCAGAGTGCTGTTCCAGGGAAAATAGCCTAAAAGAAACTTCCAGGCTTCTTTCCTCACCCCGTGGCACAGACCCTGCAAGAGGCGACGCAATTAGAGAAAAGGCCGACCTCCTACCAGCGGGCGCCCCGGACCGCAACTTGCCCCTCTGAAGATGGACTCTTGGAGCCGGGCCACTTGCATCAAGCGACCGTCCTGGTCCTGATGTCCATTCCACGCGTCGGCAGACACGGGAGCGCTCCGTGACACCTGCGGTCGCGTCCCCAGGTCCACCTAGTCAGCACACACACACACAAAAGAGCGTAACCGAGCCGTGGACTCGTGTTTGTGGCCAATGAGGAAATGGCTTCTCACCCTGGTGACCACCTCAAAGCCAGGCTCCTCCTGCTGGTTGATCTCCAGGCCCGGGATGATCTCCCCCAGTAGATGGGCCACCTCCTCCGGGGGGCGCTGGTGCTGCTCCTCCGTGCCACGGAAGGCATCGAAAATGTAGTTGGTGACTTTGGAGAAGCGGCCCAGGGTGGTCACGTAGGGGTCCTTGCGAAACTTCTACCGGGCGGGGTTGGGGGGCTGCGTCAGCGCCTCTGCGTGCGAGTGTGTCGCCGGCGCTTGGAGACGTACCTGGACCAGGCCGAAGTTGTTATCCTCCAGCAGATTCTCAAAGGACTGACTCAGAACTTTGTCGGGAGAGCTGATCAGCAGACGAGACTCGTCCTCCGCGCACCTGAGCCCACGTATGCGCCTGTCGTCATTCCATTTAATTGTAAATGATGTCGCTGCGTGTGTGTGTGTCGTGAGATGCTGCCCCAAAGCAGGGTTAACAGATTTCGAATGTGCCACAGCTCAGACAATTTCCTGTGTGTGTGTGTGTGTGTGTGAGAGATAAGAGGCTTCATCAGATGATCTTTACCTCAAAGGAAGACAATTAGCATACAAATGATGTGCTTCGGTGGCGCTCGCCAAGGTTTGAGGCGGCGGGGCCATGCTAAGCGAAGCGCCACGGCTGCCGGTCCGCTACTCACTCGCTGAGCGCGACGACTCTCCTCAGGCTGTCCAGCAGCTCTCTGCTGCCGCCCTGGTGGAAGTGTAAAGGTGGCAGCGATGAATATCCCTTCAGTGTGAAGAGCAGCGAGGGCACATCGCCGCACGGGTCCTCCTGGAGCGTGACGGCTGCGAGCTGACCGAGGCTGACCGAGAAGAAGCGTCCGCCGCGCTCGTGACCGCCCGTCGCGGAACCTGATGGAGCGACGACAGGTGAGCCTTTAGAAGCTGGAGCGCTCGCCGCCGAGCTGCAAACCGACCCTCGCCTGCAGCGCAGGACTTCTTCTTGAAAGACGTGGCGTTAATCAGGTCCCACTCGGCCTCATAGCTCGGCTGGTTCTCCACAGGCCGCCGACCCGGCTCGCCCGGACACCGGCTGCCGCATTGGGCCCACTCCATGACCGAGCTGGAGTCCTACAGAACGTCTGCTTAGTCACTGGGCTCAGATGATACCAACGTGGCTCGATTGTGAGGCAGGACCAGCCTTGGCGAGTTAGAGCTAGGGCAACCAACGCGGTTCCCCGCATGGAGTGACATCGCCAAAAATCGAGTTTTGGTTTGTCCTACGCTGGTCCTGCCACGTCTTCCACAATTGATTGGTAAATACGAAGGCGCTACCACCTTGGTTAGAGCAAGTTGCATTTGGAAACGAACACACACCTTGGCAGCGCATAAAATGTGCGACGGGTCCACGGAATCCTCAAGAGGCGTGAACTCCAACATGACGTCCGCATCCTGATATCATAAGAACTTTGTTAAACTCATCCTCCTCGTCCTAAATCGGGCAGCAACTGTTTTAAGAAACGTTAGTGCGTGAAACCTTTTACCTTCTCAACTATTCGAAGTGAACCACAAACAAGAAAATCTTCTTCCTTGTCTTCTTCATCACAACAGGGATGCATAAAAACTCCTTCTTGCTCAAATAGAACCTCAAAACAACACACACAAGAGCTCATGTGAACAAATAGCCACAAAGGAATGAATGTATTGCTTCGGCCCAAGACTATAATGAGCATAAGTGAGCAATTGTCTCATACGAGCACATCTGAATTCGGATTTCTGTTCTTGTGCTGACGTCATTAGCGTCCTGTTATCCGTCAAGCACCAGCGGTTACTTTTGTGTCACTGTCGTTAAATTAACGGGGGGGGGGGGGGCAGCGAGGCCTTTGAATCTTGCACACAAGATAAATAAATCGTCTCTGTCGGCTCATTCCGAGCATTAGAGTAAGTCAGTAGCTGCACACATGTGTGAGGTTTCAGCTCAACGTTCAGGCTACAAACAAACACGTTTAGCATGCGCAAGCTGTCTCGTCGGACAAAGTTGAAAAGGTTGTTGCTGTGACTGACGACAGCTTTCAAGCGCCGCCGCAACGCTGCGAGCGAGCTAGCGGCAGCGCCTGCTAACGGGGTACACTCCCCAGCAATGGCGGGAAGAAGAGCGCCAGAGACGGTCAAGACATTTTTTTGAAATTGAGAAACGGCCAAGACGCCTCCGCTCGCTTCCTGCCGACAAACGTTGTCAGCGTAGCGCTGTCACGTCAACCGTTGTCGGTGGAGACACGCCTTGTTTTTACCTTAGCAGAAGACTCGGCCGCCATGTCGCCGACACGTCACGTGCCTGTCGAACGCCACAACAACATATACGTCAGCTTCCGGTAAGCACTCGCGATGCATCCATGGACGCTGGGAATTCAGATTTATCCGACTCAAATGGTTCGGATAATGGATAGATTTTCCCAGTTTAGACCTCGTTCGAGGCGAATGTAAACAAAAAAAAGTTCTGATCAGTTGTTTGTGTTCGTTAGTCATGACACGTTTTAACCTGCACCAAACCACAAATTCATTCATGCATGTAAATAAAGTTTTTCATCTTCTAAGCTGCTTTCAACTTGAATACTCGCTAATAGTAAATTGCAGAAGACTTTAATGGACGCCAGATAGCTCAAGTAGACTGCCGTGGAAGATACAAAAGGTCTGCTCCTTCCAAAAATATTTTATGTTCGCTACACCCATGTAAAGGGGGTTTGGCTTTGGCTGGCCCGTGCAGCGTGGGTAAGGAGTGAAATAACTTCAAGTACAAAGAAAAAAGACTTTTATTGTGCCGCAATCAAAAAAGGAAGTAGTGTACCAGGAAGTTGGAGCAGCATGAACAGAGCTGAATGGAATGCTTGCTTCAGTAATACTGATTTGTACCAGACAAGAACAAAGTCACAAGGCAGCAGCACTCTTGCTAGGTAGCTCGGTGCTGTTGTGGCGCGTCTTGCGCGAGGTGCCGTCGTCCCGTGGTCGCGCCTTCTGCAGGTTGGACATGGCAGCCGTGCGCTCGATGTCGATGAGGGCATAGAGCTCAGTGCGGCGCGTGGGCGTGCCGGGCGGCGGGGGCGAGGTGGGGGTGCGCGGCGTGTGCGGGTCGCTGCCGTCCGAAGCACCCCGGTTGCCACCCCCGTTGTCCGTCTCCACCTCAATGTAGTTGAGCGTCTTAGGCGGCTCGCCCGCCCCCAGCGCTCGGCGGAAGTCAAAGTTGAAGACGGTGGGTCCGTCAGGGCGGCGCCGCGCCGTTTCAGGTCGGTGGGCGCTCAGCGGCGCCGTCACGTTCTCTGTGTTGATGTAGTTGTGCGAGGGATCGTAGGCGGCCGACAGCGGGAGGGGGCAACAATGCGGGTTGAAGCCATTGAGCGACGGTGTTTTCAGGCCGCCGCCGATCTCCTCCTCCTCCCAGCTGGACTTGCGCGCCTCCCACACGGGCGGCAGCGCCGGCAGGTTCTCGTAGTCCAGCAACGCCGTGCGGCGCTGCGCTGAGTTGTTGACATTCTGCAGGTCGGGGTTCAGCGGGGGCGGGCGGCGGCAGTGGGGCGCTGCGCCTGTTTCGGCCGCCTCCTTGTCGCCCTCTCGAGTCTCTCCCGCCTCCCTCAGCCGTCGCTGGACCGGCGTGGGTCCCAGCACGAAGCGCGCGCCCTGCGGCTCGAGCAGCACCCGGGGCTCCGGCGGCGGCGTATCGCAGTTCACCCGTGGAGGGGGCGGAGGGGTGGCTGGGCCACGGGCATCCGGGGAGGCGGGGCTCTCTGGCGGCACGTCAGTGCTCAGCGGCTCCTCCAGCAGACGCGCCGTGTTGACGTAGGTGTGCGCCTGAAAGCAGGGGCAGCGCTCGTCGGGCGGCGCCGGGGCAGCGGGAGCGCACGACGGACTTGCGCTCTCGTCGGACACCAGCAGGGGGTGCGTGGACTCTTCGCCCACCGACGGCAGCCGGGTGCTGGCCACCGACGGGTGGCGGCTGGACGGGTGGGACGGGACATCGCCCGTTGACGGGAGCCGTGTCACACCATTGGGCACCGTCGGCACAGAGTAACCCAGGGCTGAAATGCAAGGGTGTTAAGAAACGCTCCACAAAACCGGGTTTTCATTTCTCTGCTGTTGTGTCCGTGTGTACCTGCAGGTGAGAGCGTCGCCCCCTGGTGGCCGGCGTCCAGCACGGCTTCCTCCACAACGCTGATGCTGTGACTGTGCATGATGTCTTGCAGCATGTTGAAGATTTCCTCAGCACGTGCGCACTTGAACGCAAAGATACCTACGCCGCACGTAAACACACGCGCATAATGACATCACCAATACAATATGCAAAAAATGTACAGCAAATGCGTTCCAAGTGACGCTGGCGCCTACTGGTTAGAAGGAACCAAAAACAATAAACAATCTTTCAAATTCAGGTGTCAAGAAAGTGTGATCGTGACATCCCTGATATACTCACGATCACACATCCACACACACACACACATCTGCACACGCAAGCGCGCGCACACACACACAGCAAAGGGGTGAGCGGAGGCGTGTCACCTTGTCCGGTCTGACAGCGGCGCCCGCTCTCGAAAGAGAAGAGGTTGGAGTCGTAGCCATAGCGACGCAGGCACAGGTATGGCCACCTGACGTCATCGCGGCGATGCGTGTGCAAGACCAGCTCGCCGTCCGTCAGCTCCATCACGCCGGCGCCCAGCTCGTTCCCATCGTCGTCCACGTTGACCACCTGCCAGGCGACAACCACAAGTGCTCCGGGTTACATACCAAACGGGCCACTGCGTGCACACGCCTCCACCATTTACGAATTGCTTGATCGGAATTTGCTGGGGACTCTGTTTTGACCAGCTTGGTTTTGACTTGAGACTTGTGCCACTGGCGTCGCACGGAAATGAACCCACCTTGAATTTACTTTGATGATTATCTGCAATCAATTCTTTGTCTGGACAGCTTGAACAGCTACTACCCATGATGCCCTACTGCACCCGCGCGGCTCGTCTGCGCGCCCACACACACACAAAAAAAAAAACATCATGACAACGGCAAATGGATGCGACCACATCACAATCAAGATGGCACTCTTGAAGGCATACCTAAGATCCTCCTCCATGGTTAGCGGCACAATCTTCAGCATGCGAGCCTTTGTCACAGCGATGATGACAAGGATGATAACGATGAGGATCAAATCAGCTGCAGTCAATCAAACAAAACAACAATACAATAATGATCAATGTTGTTATTAGAGGCGCAACAATCAGCAACTCATCTATTTTGAAAATTATTCTATGACCAGGATCATGATCCAGCTTTTGCATATCAGTCGAATCAGGTGTGTTGCAGCACTGAGACAAATAATACAGCCTGGAAACCGGCCCTGGATTGATGATAATAATATAACCCACATTATAATAATGAATAATAATGCATCCAATATGCACATTGATTCGTTCTATAAACATTATGAATTTTGTATTAAAAATCAATTGAGTAAATCTAAGGACAATGTTGTAGGATTAAGACGTATCAAATGCTAAAATTGATCAAGTTTGAATTTGCTGCAGAGTATAATGAATTCGAAAATTAAAGTGTGCAGAGTATAATGAATTCGAAAATTAAAGTGTGCTTTCTAGAAGTACACGCCCATGGAAAGCTCAATAAAAGTAGCGATTATTGCTCCTTAGATTCAAGAAAAAAGACGCAAAATGAAAACCTACTCTTGCTGACATCTCCTGTTTACCTTGGTGTTTCGTCAAACGTACAAAAGTAATTGATGGAAGCCGTTTTTGGAAGGGTCAAATAAATAATAAAATTATAGGTGTCCAAATTTCGAGAAGACGACAAATTTGTTAAAGTGATTGAAAGATCTTTGGAAAGTTGAGTTGTTATGCCAGCTACTTATTCGCTTGCTTGGTTAGCACGGCTAGGCTACAGGTCTGGCTAACGCATAGCTAGGCTAAAAGGCACCGCTAACAGGCGAACGCATCATCGAAAAAAAATGAAGAAACGTGAGAAAATAAAGTTAAACAAACTCACCGCACGAAACCAACTGAAAGCCGACTGGAGCCCTCCAAAGGTGGCGGAAGTCCTCGCGCTGCGTCCGGCCGAGCAGCTCCGACGGACGGTCGGCGTTACCATTAGCGGCAGTTAGCTTAGCATTAGCAATAGATCAGAATCAGCCCCCGCCGCGTCCATCTTTCTCTTTCCTCCTCCGCCAAAAAAAAAAAAACAATCGGCACAACTTCTCCCAAAGTCGTCTAACGCTCCCTTTGACGCACCACAGGCGACGGAAAACAACCGGAATCCATCGAGAACCGTCGGCCCGTCACCGCCAACCGAACGCGAAGTGGGGAAAAAAAAAAAACGAAAAAAAGAAAGAGAAAGTTTGCTGGTCTCTCCGCTGCTGCTGCTACTCCGATAGCTAACTAGCGAACTCGACCAACGGGCTCAAAGTTGGCCTCCAGGTGGCGACCACGAGCAAACACGAGCCAGCCGGCCAATCACGAGCCAGTCAACCACCAGCCAGCCAACCGCGAGCAAGGCTATCCCAAGCCAAGCAGCTATTAGCCAACCAGCTCTATCTACCATCTGCGCACGCGCAGACGAAGTACTCCGTCCACGCATCATCAGAAGACGAAGACTTTAATGGCAACTTCAATATGCATTTCGATCACATTGATAATAGTGCGCATTTGTGTGCTTTACGCAACAATAAATTTGCTAAGATCAACAACAATGATAAAATAAAATATGTAGTTAATATATAATATACAAGCTTGCGCAGTGTAAATGACTATACTGTACAACCTTTAACAGCAATGTGCAAAATCGTCTTGCATAAAATTAAAAAACAACCCATATAGGCCACCAGTCATATTTGGATGACATCTCCAGACTTCTCATTTCACTGACGTCATACATACGGTGTGATGTTATGATGTTAATGTCGCCCGTACAGCATCTGAGGACACACAACATAACACAACGTTGATCACTGCACGCATACACAAAGAGGCATTTTTAAATGTAAGTAGAAAAACAAACACAAAAGAACACTGTGTTTGTTTTTCTACTTTGTTTGCTTAATTAGCAAACACACAAAGAGCAGATAAAAGAGGCCAATTAACACAAAAACTCAGGATGCAACCCAATTCCGAGACAGGCACCAAGCCATCGAACCACAGACTAAAAGCCAACTGACCTGCCTGGCTCAAGCCGACGTTTTCATACACAATCAAGTTCCTGGCTCGCAGCACGTCGCTGATGCACTGATGCACAAAGGCGTACTGACGCTGCGCACACACACATACATACACACACGAGAAAGGTTTAACCCACAGGCCGGTCACGTCAGGCTCAGGGACAGCCACGGCGGAGGGAGGGAGAGATGTACCTCGGTCTGCAGCATGTGTGAGCGGTGGAGGCGCAATTGCCATACGCAGCCGTAGATGTCCAGCGTGTCCGACGAGTCCAACTGCTGCAGGAGGCGGTCCAGCGCCACGAAGGTCCCTGTCCGGCCCACTCCGGCGCTGCCGCAACACAAGGGCGGTGTCAAACGGACGCTTTTCTCGGGGCCGCCGCGTGTTGCCTACCTGCAGTGCACAATGGTGGGTCCTCCGGCGCCGCTCCGGTTGACAAAGTCTCTGACGGTCCGGACAAAGTGGACCAGCGACTGCGTGCCGTCAGGAACGCCGTGATCAGGCCACACAGTGAAGTGGAAATGACGAACCGTGTGCACGCGCCGTATGTCGTCCTCCTGGTACACATGAGACTTCAACACCTGGACGCGCACACACACATTCGTCACGGCCTCGCTTACGCTGCACACGTTGAATTCTCGGATGGTCCACTCGGGCAGCACCGACTCGGAGGTCATGTGGACAATGAGGTCTCCGTAGTAGAGGGGCTCCCGTTCTGCCGGCCAGTAGCGGTCGCACTTCACCTTAGGGCGCCACACACACATAGAGGCAATTCTTCAAAAGCTCAAACGCTCCTTCGGTGTGTGTGTGCGGGATACGCACGCGTCCTTTCTCCACACACTGCGTGAGCATGACTACGTTGCGAACATTTTGCTCCCAGACCATCTTCCAGAAATCATCTTTGGTTCCCGGCAGCGGCCCCTGGGTGGCGATGTACTCGCGGCGGGAATTGTTGCCCTCAAAGCACAAAGCACGCAACTTCAAGGTTGCCCTGGGACAGTGTGTGTGTGTGTGTGGGGGGGGGGGGGTCTCACAGGTATGTAACTGGCATTGATGTAGTCGGAGCAAAGTTCGTCATCCACGTAGGACAACTTGACTCTCGTAGCGTCGTCTACAGACACAAGCTGTCAGTGACACAGGCGCAGGCGCGAGCTCGACGATTGGCGGGCGTCTCACAGGGCAGGATGTTGTTGTATCGGTTCTTGCCACGGTTGTCGGGCAGCAGAGCGGCGTCCGTGCTCTGGTTGCGCCCGACGTCCTTCAGACTCTGCCCCCCGGGAAGAAAAGAAACGATGAAAGGCCACAAGAAAATGTGGGAGAAGAAGAGAAGAAGATGGCAAACGACACCTCGTACTGCTCGGAAAGCAGGAAGTGGGCATCAGCCTGGAGCTTGTTGTAGTGCCGTTCAAAGTCGGCCACCTTGACGGGGCTGAAAGAACGCCAAAAAGTCAATGTGAGCAAAAGCATTTGTTACAAGCTACTCAAACGTGTTTACAAAAAAATTAAACATTTAAACAATAAAGAAATGTAAACATATAAAAAACTGAAAAAAAGTTTAAAAACGACCCCAAAAACATTTAAACAATATTTTTTTTTACAAAATAAAAATTTAAAAAATAAAAAACGACCCCAAAACAATGTATGTTAACAGTTTTAAAAAATACAAAAAGTATGATTATTGTGATTGATTTTTTTTTTTACCTTGTCATGTGACAGGGCTTTCTGCAACAGAAAGAAAGAAAAACAAGAGTTGGTGGCTTCGTTGAATAAAGACCACTTGCCTGACATTACCAGTGTGTGTGTGTGTGTGTGCGTGTGTGCGCACGAATGCGTGTGAGCTCACCCTCTGAGCCCCAGATGATTTCTTGGCAAAGGTCGGTCTCTCCTCAAACCCATATTGATCGACACGCTTTCCTGCACACTTTTAAAACACACACGAGTCACTCTTCTGGATGTTGCTCTCTCACAAACGACTTACATTTTGGGTCGCGCATGTCGCCTGTATACGATGAGCATCACCAGCATCGCCAAGGCAACCATCACGAAGACGGCGGCAATGATTCCTCCTACCAGGGCGCCGGCGGGGTCTGCCGACGGTACGGGACGAGAGCAGAGTTAACAGGGTGGTCACCACGGCGACGACACGGGCCAACCTTTCCTGACCTGTTGTGGTGCGCACGGGTAGCGACAGGAAGGTGTCGGCATAAAGAGGCGGAGAAAAGCCATCGGGAACTTGCGTGAACGCTCGCACGCTCAGCCTGAAGCACAGCAAACACAGCGGCCGCTCACATATGTGTCAACACAAGGGGGCGCTATTGGGCACCTGTAAGCGGTCGTGGCTTTGAGGGGTCCGTCACAGAAGCGTTGCAGGTGGCGCCGTGCGTGTGTGGGCTCACACGAACCCCCCAAGACCTCCGTCCCGGCCCCCACGATGATGTCATAAGCGCAGGCTTCAGCCGAGCCGGCGGCAGCGGCAAACAACGACGTCTGGTACGACTTGATGGACGAGTTGGACATGTAGTCGGCGTACGAGGGCAGAGGGTGGCGCTGCTCGGGAAGAATGCGGTCTTCACCTGTGGGACGATGGGACCGTTGTGAAGAAGCTTTTTCAGTTTTTGAGAGGCCGTGGAATTTTGTCAAAAGTAAAGCTTGAACAAAAATTGCGCATCATCAAGCGGGTCGCTCCTTTCCTGCCTTTGGACTCGGTGACGACTACGCTGAAGAATTTGACGGCGCCGTTGATGTCGCTGAACCAGCTGCAGTTGAAGTGGAACAGGATGGACGAACGGGTCGCCCGGGCCGAGGCGGCGTCCACTTGCGTGCCGATGTCCGGCACTGGGGGGCCTGCACACAAGGCAGGACGCCGACAGTGAGCCCGAGGCAGGCCCACTTCAGCGCCGCTGTCGGGTACTTACGGTCGATCATGGTGAGCACGCCGTCCCGGGCTGCCTCGCTGGCGCTGTTGTCCGAGATTACTTTGACGCGCACGCTGTAGCGCTTGTGAGGCTCCAGCAGGTCGATGACGTACGCGGCCGGACGCCCCTCCGGGCGCCGATCCAAACGCCGCGAGTAGACCAGACTCTGCGAGTCCTCGCGAGCGCACTCCACCACGTAGGAATCAAAGTCAGATTCCGGGGGCGCCCAGGAGCAGGAGACGGAAGTGGAGCTCTGAGGGCGACAGCGCAGGCCGACCACGGGGGATGGCTCTGCGGAAAAACAGCGCTAAGTGCAAATCATGTGACGGATTTCAAAAGGAAGCAAGCTGTTAGCGTGCCCAGAGTTTAAAGGTCACGGGTTCAAGGAACCCTAACACACCTGATTGAAATGATCAAGATTGATGTGTCACAGATATGTGGGTGGCGCCACCTACTGGTGCGGATGCTGCCCTGGATGGGCAGGCTGTAGGAGGGCGGGGCCTCGCCCCCTCCCTGCGAGCTTCCGCTGACCGTGCGCAGGCTGAAGTTGTAGAGGCGTCCGGGGAACATCCCTCTCACGATGCGACTCCCGGACCGACGATTCTCGTACGGGTTGACCAAAGAGCCGCGGTCGCCCGGCGTCCAGCGCACCTCGAAATCGTCGAAATCCGAGTCCGGGGGGACACTCCAGGTGAGGTCCAGGGATGTATTGGTCACCCCTCGGAAGAGGAAGGAGCTGGGCGGTCGGGGAGCTGAAAGGACAGTTGCCAAACTCAATTCGGTCCGTCCTGATCCAAACCCAAATTTGCTATTTTCATTAATTTCTTAAATAAACAAATATATTTTTTTTAAAATAAAAATAAATAAATTAATTAATTAAAAAAACGAGCGAACGAACAAACAAACAAACAAACAAACATATACAATAAATAAATAAATAAATAAATAAATAAATAAATAAATAAATAAATAAATAAATAAATAAATAAATAAATAAATAAATAAATAAATAAATAAATAAATAAACTGTGTGGAAACTCATGCTGATGATTTGGATGAGTTAGGGTTACTTACCTGTCCTGGCGTGCACGCTGGCGCTGTTGGCGAGATCGCCGCTGAGGCTCAGGATGTCAACGCGGTAAAGCCGACCTGGCGTCAGGCCGTTGAAAACAAATTGGGTGACCTCAGAGCCTAGATGCTCCTGTGCCCGCAGCGAGCCGTTGGGGGCGGAAAGCGAGACCAGGTACCCTGACACGCCGCCCTGGCCTCGCCGCCACAAGACCTGCAGCTGGTCGCAAGCATGGCCGCTTTGGGCACGCAGAGACGTAACGGCGGACGGGACTGGGAGACAACACATCAGGGACATCAGCGTGGCTACAAACACCACCATGACGATGAAGACGTTAGCGGTGATGGCGATGATGATGAAGATGATGATGCCGATGATGCTGCCGGCAAGGATGGCAATGATGATGTGTCGGCAAACCTCCGGAACGCACGCTGACCTGTGCCGGCCCAAATGCTGGAGCTGTTGCTCAATTGTCCGCTGCGCGTGACCACCACCATCTTGTAAGCGGAACCGGGGTTGAGTCCTTGGAAGGAGCAGGCAAGGCCGGAAGGCCCGACCTGACGCCGCTCCCGCAGAACCTCGTCGGCGCCGTACAGGAGAACCTCGTACGAATCCAAGTCGCCCGCCGGCCGGGACCAACAGAAGGCCAGAGCGGTGCTGGTGTTGCTTTGGATGGACAGCTGGGTGGCGGCTGCCGGACCTAACGGGAAAAGGAAGCGAATGGTGAACGGCACGTGGAGCGTTTTACACAAGCGGGAAATCTTACGTGTGCGGGCCTGGGCGGCGGCGACGAGGCTTTGGACTCCCCCGCTGGTGGTCCGGACCAGGACCTTGTACTGCCTTCCTGGGCTGAGATGGTCAAAAGTGTGGCGTGTGAGCGCAGCGGTCAGTGTGGTGTTGCCAAGGATGGCGCCTCGTTCGTCTAAAAGCTGCAGGAAGTAGCCGTCCGACACGCCCGCCGCTTCCCGCCAGCTCGCCAATAGACTGCCGGTACCGACCGGGTTCTCCACCCGCAGCGCCGTGACTGCCGACGGAACTGAACAGAGCACGCCGAGCAGCCCGCTTCAGAGAACTAGCTGCACCGAAACGGCAAAACGGAGCGGAACCTCACCTGTGCGTGCGCTGGTCGTTAGGTGGCTGGACAGGTCGCCACTCAGTGCCTGAACTGTCACGCCGTACAGTTGACCTGGCTGGAGCGAGCCAAACTCGACCTGATTCTGATGTCTGAGCAGGTGCCGTGCGTCCAGTTGATGGTTCTGTCTGTACAGTACCACCACGTATCGGTCCACGTCGCCTTGGCCCGGCGTCCAGCTCACCATCAAGCTGCTGCTGTCGCCGCCGTTGGTCACCTGGATGTTCTTCACCTGGCTGGGAACTGGACACAAAACCAAAACGGCAATCCTCATGCATCTCGGCCGGGCAGCGGAACAGAACTCGTGACGTGTCCGCTGTGCGCTCCCGAACCGGTGCGGCCCTCGATAAACTGGGTCCTCTGGTTGGGTCCGCTGAAGGTGGACACCAAGACTTTGTAGAGTCGTCCGGGCGTGAGTGAGGTGAGCTGGCACTCGGTCACGGCGCCGCCCAGGGTGAGCGGAGGGAACACCTTCATGTCGCTGAAGAGCAGCTGCACCTGATAGTGGTCCACGTCGCCCGGGGCCGCCGTCCACGACACCCAAAGCTCCTGCGAGGTCTGACGGGCCACGTGCAAGGAACGCACCGCCGCAGGGACTGGGGAAAACAATCGTACCTTCTGCTGAGTCCTCGCTCAATCAAACTCGCGTGCAAACGGCGCCGGATGCAAAAAGGCTCACAGGTGCGAGCGTGGGTGGAGGCGCTGGCCTCGTAGCTGCCGCTGCGCGTGCCGACCACCACCGTGTAGAGTCGTCCCGGGACCAAGCCGTGAAAGACGCACTCGTTGCGCAACCTGGACACCGTCTGGTTCTGCAGCACCGTGTTGTCGTGCGTGATGGCGACGCGGTAGAAGTCAAAGTCTCCGGAGGCGGGACGCCAGTACACCTTCAGAAAGTCGTCACGGGCGCCGTGGATCGCGGTGGGGTTCTGGACCTTGGACGGTTCTGGCCGACGACAAACGAGTCAAAAGGAACTCCCAGTCAGAACCATTTTGTGTCTGCTGCACTCACGGGTCCTCTCCAGGACGGAGGTTTGGTTGCGGAGGCTTCCGCTGGAGGTGCTGATGGAGATGTTGTAGAGGCGTCCCGATACCAGGGAGCTAAAATCGCACTGGTGACTGCTTTTGGAGACCACCAGCGTGTGAAGTGTCTTGTCTCGTTCCCTGAGAGCCACCAGATAGCTGTCCACCTCCCCCAAAGCGGGACGCCAGGACACGCTAAGGAAGTCCACGCGTCCGTTGTTGCTGACCGTCACCTCGCCGACAGCAGCGGGAACTAAATTTGGATTGAGGTGTGAACCAGAAGAGCCACAAACACTTGTTTTGATGCCATCAAGAGTCTTACCTGTGCGGCCCTCGGCCACCGTCTGCCTGGACCGGAGTCCTGCTCGGACCGTTGTCACCACCACCCCGTAGAGGGCGCCGGGCCTCAGGTCACGGAAACCCAGACTGGCGTCCTCGGCCGGCACACTTTGGTTCTTGATGACGCTCCCCTCGTGGAGCAGCAGGACTAGGTACAAGTCCACCTCCCCGCTGGCCTGCTCCCACTCAGCCAGGAGGCTCTCGGTGCTTCCCAAATTACGAACCTGTAGTCCGCTCACTTGAGATGGAGCTGACAACCAAGAGGACATAATAAGACCACCACAACCATCCATTCATCTTCACAAAAAGATGCTGAGGCTCCGTCTTACTGGTCCACAAGTTGATGGAGGCGGAGCTACTCAGGTTGCCGCTGGTAGTTGTCACGGTGACGGTATACAGACGTCCCGAGGTGAGCGTGCCAAAGGCGCAGCCGGTGGCCTCCCGGGGGAGGAGCTTCTGGACAGCGGCCGAGTCTGGCCGGGCCGCGCCGATGACCGTCGTGAAGCCGTCCCACTCGCCTCGCGGTGGGCGCCACCGGAGGTTTACGGAGGACTCGTCCACACGATAGACGCAAAGCTCCTGAACTGGCCTGGGGGCTAAGAAGCAAAAAACACTTGAGAAACGGGAAGTCCAAACACCTCGCAACAGAACAGAACAAGTCATGTTTGAGGGGAAAGCAAACCGACCCAGTCGTGCTTGGCAACGCGCCGTGTTCACCAGCATGCCGCTGTGGACCTTGACCTCGGCGCCGTAGAGGCGGCCCGGCACCAGGCCCAACTCGCCGGCGGCCAATACGTATTCCCGGTTCGTCTTGCCGACGCTGTCGTTGACCAGAACTTCCGAGCCGTTGCGCAGCAGCACGCCGTACTTCTCCCAGTCGCCACTCGGGGGCGTCCAGGCCAGACGTAACGCGGTGCCATTTGAAAGCGACATGGCCGACAACGCCGACACCGCCTCAGGAGCTGAAACACCCACGGGAAACATTAGCTTGATTTTTTTTTCTGCGCTTGTGGCACCCTTGACTGATGACTTTCATACGTTGACAGCTAAGATGGCTGACGTGGGCGCTTACCTGTGCGCACCTGCACTTGTCCCAGTGGTCCGTGTAGGGCCGAGGCGACGCTGACGCCGTACGTGCTTCCCGCCCGCAATCCTGTGACGGCGCAGGTGAAGTTTAGGGCAGCGGCCGCCACTGGCTGGCACTCGCTCACGCTAACGTGGCCGCCACGCCAGGCCGCCGCCGTTGCTGTGAAGTTGCCGCACAATTTTTGGGGGTTGACCGTCAGCAGCGCCCAATTTACGCCGACCTTCACCTTCCCGAAGGTCACCGAACAGCCAGGCCGACTCTGAAATGTCAGACACACAAAAAAAAAAAAATGTAAGTCTAAGCAAGCCGGCCGGCAAAGTGGCCAGGGCACAGCGATAGGAAGGAAAAGTCACTCAACTTACGGGCGAGTTGACCTTTGGCCCGGTTGCTGCGGGACTGCTTGTTGTTATGGCAATCGTTACCAATGCATGGCCTGCCGGGCTTGTGGGCGGGGCTGAAGATGTCGCTGGCCTGCTTGCGGGAGCGAACAGAATCGAGGTGGGCAAGGTGGCAGAAGCGGGGCTAGAGGCCGCAGGAAGGCTGGGAGTGCTGACAACAAGGGAGGCAGGGGTGCCGGCCCGAGTCCGGGCGGGATTGGTTGCAGCGGTGTTGCGATGAGTTGAGCCAATCGGGCTGCTGCCAGGGGAGGTGGGACGACCGGGATCGGCAGGAGTAGAGTCAGACGTGGCAGGGGTGCCTCGGCTCGCTGATGTCACGGCGGAGATGCTGAACGCCATCTTTGTTGTGACCTCACTTGACACAAGCGGCTCATCTGATAAGCTGAACGGAGGCGGCGCTGTTTTTGAAGTTTGTGGCCGGTCAGAAGGCGATGTCTCCGATATTATCACCTTTGTTGTTTGCCGCCAATCAGGCATGGCCGTAGTCGCCGACGTTATGGGCTGTGACGTTTGTGGCCAATCAGAACCGGTTAGAACCGGGGTCTCTGATATTATCATGGTGGATGTTTGCTTCCAATCAGATTGGTCTGAAGTCTTGGATGTTAATGTCTTGGACGTTTGTGGCCAATCAGACGTGACCGGAAGTGGAGTCTCTGACGTTGCCGTCTCTGATGTTTTCGGTCTATTAAATGCGGCCGGCGGAGTCTCCGACATTATCGTCTTTGATGTCTGCAGCCAATCAGACGCAGACGTTGGCATCTTTGACGTTTGTGGCGAATCAGACACGGTGTGAGGTGGAGTCTTTGACGTTATTGTCCCTGACGTTTGCTGCCATTCTGACTTGGGCGGAGGCGAAGTCTCTGATGTTGCCTCTGACTTCATCTCTGATGTTGCCTCTGACTTCATCTCTGATGTCACCTCTGACGTCGCCTCTGACGTTGCCTCTGACCTCGCCTCTGAGGTCGTCTCTGAGGTCGTCTCTGAGGTCGCCTCTGAGGTCACCTCTGAGGTCACCTCTGAGGTCACCTCTGACATCGCCTCTGACATCGTCTCTGACATCTCTGACGTCGTCTCTGACGTCATCTCTGACGTCGTCTCTGACGTCGTCTCTGACGTCGTCTCTGACGTCATCTCTGACGTCATCTCTGACGTCATCTCTGACGTCATCTCTGACATCATCTCTGACATCATCTCTGATGTTGCTTCTGTCTCTGACGTTGTCTCTGAGATCTCTGATGTCGTCTCTGATGTCGTCTCTGACGTCGTCTCTGACGTCGTCTCTGACGTAATCTCTGACGTCGTCTCTGACGTCGTCTCTGACGTCATCTCTGATGTTTGTGGCCAATCAGACACAGCCGGACGCGGAGTCTCCGATATGGTCATCTTTGACGTTTGTGGCCAGTTGAATGCAGCCGACTGTGAAATCTCTGACATTATCGACTTTGACGTTTGCTGCCGATCAGATCCGGTTGAAGGTGGAATGTGGGAGGATATCGTCTTTGATGTTTGTGGCCAATCAGACGCGAGCGGAAGGGAAGTCTCTGACGTTATCATCTTTGTCATTTGCGGCCAATCTGACGCTGCCGGGGGCGGTGTTGCATTTGAGTGATCAGGCGTCACCGTGGACCTCGGAGATACAAGGCCAAAGGTCACGTGTTGGGATGGTGAAGCAGTGGGTGACCCTAAAGTTGACCTTGTCACCGCTAAACTTTCTTGTGTCCTTGAGGAATGCCTAAAGGTTGAACCTTGATCTGAATGGAAGAAAAAAGAAAATATCACAAAAACACCAAAATCATTAAGGTGGGATTTCAAGCCCATTCTGAAATTAAAGGAATGAGAGCAATATTAATATTTAATACAACTTTATTTAACAGCTACAGCTGTAAGAAAGAACGTATAAAATAATGATACAACTGCAAAGAGTGAAAACAGTCAATTAAAACACAAATAAATATACAGTAGTAGTAATCTACCTAAAGAGTAGACACCAATAACAACAAAGTCAGTCTTAAATTGGGTTGGAAGACATCGAATAACAATAAATAAGAAAAATAAACATCTTTGTCCAGATTTTCTGCCAATTTGCTTAAGTGGGCCACCCAAAAATTAGGGTTTGGGTTACATGGGGCCCCCGGGCCATGAGTTTGACACCTGCGTGGAATGTACAACATTGTTGGAAAGTCTTTGACTGACCATGAGTAGCCTACCACCAATCATCGGAATTGAACGACGAGCCTTTGACGAAGACGACAAATTACTCGAATAACTCACCAGTCGCACAAGTGGTCATCAAGAAGCCCAGGAGAAGTAGAAGCGCGTCCATGTTGTCAGCCGAGCGCCGCTCATGCTGCACGCACGCGGGCAGGCAGGTAGGTAGATAGGTCGGTCGGTAGATTCTCCTCGCGTCGAAACGTACGCTCCAAGGCAAGGGAAGGGAGGGAACAAATCGAGCGTCTCCTCTCGTCACGGGCGGCACCGGGTACAGGAAAAAGCCCAGCGGCGACGCTTCCTTCCATTCAATTCTTCTACGCACACTTTTAGCACGCCAGGAAATTCCACAAAACACCTCACGCTCCCACGGCCAAGAAAACACGTCAACAATTGCAAAGACGGTACACTTTATCGTTGCAAAATGTTCTCGGCGATTTCCTAGCAAGGACACAAACACCAATTAGTCCTTCCCCAATAATAATGCTGCCTTGTGAGATGCTGTTTTGAGGGTCTGGCGAAAACTCATGAAACTTTCAGACCTGGCATGAAATGGGTATTTTCGACCGTTACTGTGGCCAACGTTGCGAGGACCCTTGAGAGCTGCTCACTTTCTGTTTGGAAGATCATTGTCAAATTACACAATTGATTTGATTTGATTTGATGTAACGAATTATTTAATCCACATTTCTTTTTTGCAAAGCAAGGCGTTTCTATTGTGCTTTGGACTATAATGGACTTTCGTGACAAAAGTTTCTTTTTGTTTCCATGACCCTTGAACAGGCAAGCACACGCCTCAAACGACCTCCGTGTTTCCCTTCCCTGCAACAACACACGCGCACACACACACACACCCTGCCCTGCAGTGGCGTAGCCAGGAAGTTTTCCAGTAGGGGCGGGCGCCCACAGGAAAAAAAATCGAACATCACCCACGCCGTTCGCTGATCGCTAAAACAACATCCGGGTCCGGGAGGCAAACGGTGAATAGATAACATCGCGCACATAGAATAGCGCAAGCACATTTGCGCAAGACCAAAAGAAAAAAAACGGCATGAAAATGACGAATCGAAAAAGCTCGATTTTTTTCAACCGGGGCGCGCCCCGGCTCGCCCGGCTTGGCTACGCCACTGCTGCCCTGGACCACACCAACATCCTGACCCCTCACACACGCTCGCATGCACTCACACACGGTGAATGTAAGGAAGGTCTGAAGGTGCCACTGTGCTGACATCAAAATTTGAGACAACTTATTATATCATTTAAAGCAGTGGTCCCCAACCACCGGGCCACGGACCGGTACCGGTCCCTGGGTCACTTGGTACCGGGCCGCCAAGCCGCACAGAATTTTTTTTTTTTTAATCGACGATCAATTAATTCAGGTCAAGACACTCGCCCCGGTCACGTGACATGTTCCCCCAGTCGCGCTCGGGAATCATTTGGTGATCTAACCCCCCAATTCCAACCCTTAATGCTGAGTGCCAAGCAGGGAGGCAATGGGTCCCAATTTTATAGTCTTTGGTATGACCCGGCCGGGTTATTTAAGTCCGTAAACGTAAAATTATTTTAGAAAAAAGATCATCTTTGGGAACAACCGGACGTTATTCTGCCGGTCAGTATCACTGCGCATGCAGTAGTAAACTCGATAGGGAAGAAATATGTGAGACTCTTAACGGGATCACCAATATTTGAGTGATAATCCAGTTATTTAGCACAATGAGTTTACCAAGTCTGTGTTTTGAGTTCCTCCAATAAACCCTGGTCCAAGCTGCACTTGGTCACCTCGCGCCTTTCCACACTCCATCTGTGACAAGATTTTCTTCAAAAATTGTTGTACCATGATTTTCTTCTTCTTCAAAAAAAAAAAATTGTACCCATGTATAATGCGCACCCCAGATTTTAGGACAATAAATTAGTTAAATTTTGCACATTGTACATGGGAAAAACGGTAATTGTATTGCGAAAGACACAAAGTCAGGCAAGTGTAACTCGGAGGTGCCGCTTCCAAAAGACCACACAGACCAGTTTTGTTTATGATAATAAAATAATTTAATATAAAAAAGATGACTGATGATCAATACTTTTAATTACAAAAAAAGAAAAAGTAAAAAAAAAAGACAAACTTTCAAATGAGCTGTTTCTCGTCCAGCGTTTGTCACTTCCTGCTGAGATGGCCAAGGCCAAACACGTTCCAGAGTCTTTGTTCCCCAGCAGTTAACAAAATAAAAGTCTGCTTCGTTTTGAACAACACAAAAAGATGGCGGTGAACGTCCTTCGGGCCACACTCCCATGAAACCACCCCCCCCTCACAGGGAAAAGAGAGGAAGTGAGACAAAGCAAACGTCACTCAGCAGACATACTTACGTATACCAGGAGGAGGTGCAGCTTTTTGCTCTCAATTTCTGACCCAAAGTGTCGCCGCCCTCGGACGTCAATCGACGTCCGCCCGCAATCAGACGGCGTCCGTCTGAGCGGTGGCGACCGGCTCGGCAAAAGTTACGCCCGCCTCTTCACCGCGAGACAGCACGCGGGCCGCGCGCTCCGCCGCACCTGCGCCGCCGACGCATGCCTCCCACTGCAGCAGCTGCGGCGTGAAGGCCGCGGGAAGGAGGGAAAGTAGGAAGTGCAAAGACATGAGAAGGAGGGAGGGATGGATGGGTTAGTAGTAAGGGAAACAGGACAGAGGGAAGACACAGGAGTGTGAAGTTCACAGGTGAACCCGAGTCACCCGATACGGTTAGGGGGCAGCCTAGCGAGCGAGATTTACATGTTTCCAGAGGTGAGCGCAGAGTGGAAGATTCTGGAGCGCTTGCTGGACCACACGACGAGCCTGCAAACAGCAAAGCACAGGCGAGGAAGGCCACAAAGTGGAGATGAGGCGAGACAAACGCCGCCAAGGTGGCTCATGGTTAGCACCACCGTCACACGTCGAGGCAAGGCGGAGACACAATTCTTTTCCATCGCCACCGAGACAAACGTTCCGGACGAGAGAACGTCGGGATAGCATTAGCAATGTTAGCATCACAGACTCGCGTGCGCCTCACCTCTGCCGGGTGACTTAGTTCCGCCTCCGCAGCAATGGCTCTGAGCAGAAACACACGGAATCAGTCAGGCGGGCGGGCGCGCACACACGTCGAAGCTGTCCTTACATGTTCCAAGCAGGCAAACACTTGGGGGCACTGTTGGTAAGCATTTTGGCCTGGAAGCGGACGTGCTCCATATTTCCCTCCAAACACTCGTGCCGTATCAACCTACGCGCAACACAGAGAGGCACAGCGTGTGTGCGCGCCAGCACAAGGCGAGGTGGCGAGGCGGCCGTACCTGAGCGAAAGGCCAATGTTGGTGGGCATCATGTAATGGAGTCTTTCCAGGAGTGCCGCGTGCTGGGACTCGTCCACGCAGCCGAGGTAGAGCGCCACCACCTGAGGACAAACGGCGACACACGCCGGTGACGGAGGCTGCCGTCGGGCGTCGGTCGCATCGGAGACTTTCTTGCCTCGTTGTGGAAGCGGTAGGAAGTCCAGAAGTGTGTGGGGTCAAAGGGCACCCCCAGGCGGGCGGGCACAGTGCCCAGGCAGCGGAGGATCAAGTCGGGCAAACGCTGGGCAGCGTGCACGCTGCAGAACTGAAGGTAGCTGCGGACACAAGCGAGCGGCGCTTATCCATTTTTGTGCCCGCTGTGGCTTGCCATGCGCTCGCCGTCTTTCGTCGGACGGCACTCACTCTGTCCACAGGCGGTGCAGCTGGTGGCGCGGCGCTGCGGCGGCCGAGCCCAGCGCCCTCTCGAAGGCGTCCAGCGCGTCCCCCGCAGAGCCGTGCAGCCAATGCCAGCGACTGCAAGCACCCACACACAAAAGGCATTGAGCGGAACCGCAGAAGGGGGCAAGAGCAACTCCGGTTCTTGACAGGAGTTGTCGTTCCTCCTCCTGCTCCCTCAAAGCGGAATTGCTCCCGCACGCTAATAACTGCGCTAAACTAAACGCGTGACTGCCGTGTGGACAGTACCAGTGAAGCAGGTGCAGGAAAGAGCGCTGTCGGAGGAGCCCGTCTTGCAAATCCTTCCTGACGATGGCCGACACCCGCACGTCATCTGTGGGAAGGCCCAGGATGCTCCTGCGGGCAAAGGCTGGCCGTTAGGATCCACGAACGCGTCGACATACGCGTGAGCGAGGGAGCAAGCCAACGCACCGCAGGAGGTCGATGGGCGTCACTTGAGCACATGGCTCCTCGCACAGAGACAGGACGAATTCTCGGAAGAGTGGTGCCACAGTGCTCTGCTCGCCCTGTCAAATGATAGGTCACTTCCTGTTTAACCAAAAACCAACCAACCAACCAAACCCCCGGCCCGGCCCAGCCTAGCCCTCCTTGCACGAGTTGGTTGCGCCCACCTGACCCATGAGGAAGCAGCAGCAGTGGTAGAAAACCTCAGCGTTGCCAGGGCACCGGGCCAGCGCGCGGCGCCACGAATCGGCGGCGCCAGCGGCATTCCCAGAGTGCACGTGGAGCTCGCACAGGGCGTCGTGCAGGGCGCATGACTCGGGACACGCCTCCAAGAGCGCCTCGCACAGTGACATGCCCTCCTCCGACCTACACACAAGCACCCCGTGAGATTGCTCACGTGTGGCGCGAGCTTCAACGTGACCTCTGAGTGGCTCACCTGCCCAACAGCCTGTGCAGGAGCAGCAAGTTGGTGTGCAGCGGCAGGCACGCTGACGTTCTCTCGCTCGGCGACAGAGATTCGTCGCTACACTGACGGATGCCGTCTGGCAATGTGCAAAGCAACACGCGTTAGCGTGCCACTCGAGTCACGAGTTTTGCGGTTTCTACCTGTAAAAAGGCCGACGAGCTGCTCATGCGGCGTGGTGATGTCGGCGGTCGAGCGCCACGGTAGCAGGAAGCCTTCGGCGCTGACCAGCCGGGTCGGGCCCGATTCGGACGGGTCATACAGAGTGGCTGGAAGCCGGCCAAACTCCTTGAGGTGGATGTAAGCCAACCAGGCCAGTGCACGGTGTGGCGCCACCAGGCTCCCGGCCACGCCCACCGGCGAGTGAGTGAGCGCAAAGGTGTTCTGAAAGTAGCCCGTACGCTTGGCGTCACAATCGTGGCAACATCAAACAAGAAACCAAAGTACCTGGAAGATGGCGAGGGCGGCTTCCGAGCGGCCCGTGAAGACGTTCAAATGGACGCGGTAGAGCAGCGCCTCCAGCAGCTGGAAGGAGCGCTCCTCGGACACGCCCCCACACGCCTCTCCCAGCAAGAAGTTGAGCAGACGCTCGCACACAGCGTCTTTCGCCTCAAACGTGCTCGCCAAGCTCAGGTACTGGACAAATCGCACGCGGGTCACAAGCGTAAGGAGGGGGGGGATTATAAGTTGTCACTCACGTTCCACCAGACACGACGGTGCGGAGCGTGCTCCACGGCCATCTGGCACATTTCCTCCACTTCGTCGTGCCGTCCGCGGCGAGAGAAAAGCGTGAGGTAGTGCGTCCACACTTCGGGGTCATCACAGTTATTCTCCAGTGCGCGAGAAAGTGTGTTCAGGGCCGCCTCCAAGCACTCGGTGGGCGGCCTGCGGAAAGACGCCGTTCAACGAGTGGGTGGAGGGCTGGCGGGCATGCAGGCGAGCATGTGACCGGCGTCGTACGTGTCGCCTTGGTGGAAGTATCGGAAAGCCAGCTTGATCCACAGCTGCGTGTCTCCGGGGTTCTCCAACACGCTGCTCTCCAGCTTGCAGATGTCGTCCGTGTCGCTGACAAAGTAACGCTTGTCCTCAGACGTCACGCGCGCGTCCAACCAGCACACGGCAACGTCTGCGAATGCACAGTGTCCGTGTGAGGACAGACGCACGGAGAGACACGCATGCACGAGGACCGACCCGAGTTTAAGGATGTCTGCTCTCCTCCGGCGGCATCTTCCTCGTTGCCACGTTCCTCCCGGCGCTGACTCTGCGCCGCCGCCGGCCTCCATTTCCTTTTGCCCTTCCAGGTGGTGAAGGGCGGGACTGCGCACAAAGTAAGCGTGAGGCTCTGCCTCCCGAGCAGCAACTGTGAGCGGCGCTCACCGTGACGACAGCTCTCGTTGACTTTGCTGACCAGGAAGACGGCCTTCTGGTCCACCGCCATGCCGTCTTTGTGCGGGCCAAACAGCTTACTCAGGTACTTTCCTACAACACGTCACAACTCGTCTCATGTTTTCTCGTCTTGCGGAGCTCTGAGAGTCACGTTTGGGCTGCCGCCCACCTGTGGCGGCGCCGACTTGGCTGTCGGAGCTGTTGTTCGAGCAGCCAATCAGAGACAAGTTGTAGGAGAGCACATCCTGGAAGAGCAGGCTTCCCGTCAGCAAGCAGCTCCTCACGTGTTGCCTGCGGGAGGACAGGAGGAAGCTGTCATGGCCGTGTCGCGGCGGCCGAGCCGTCGTCGTGGCGGCCGAGCCGTCGTCGTGGCGGCCGAGCCGTCGTCGTGGCGGCCGAGCCGTTCTCGCCCCTCACCACGAGCAGTCGTCATCGTTGCAAGTTCCCGTCAGGTCGAAACGGCAGAAGCGGCGTTTGGGCTGGATGGCATTGCTGTAGGTGGCCGAGCTCAGGGACAACTTCTCCTTGGTTCTGTAGTACGGACTGAACCTGAATACACGACAGACGACCGGGCCGCACCTTCAGGCTGAGAGCTTCCTGCAAAAAGTCCCCGGTGTCCATTGAGCACTTCCAAGCTCACCTGTAAGACTTGAAGACCAGCAGAGGACTTCGGTATGGGCCAAAAGGAAGCGGCTGGGTGGGCCACGGCGCACCTTTACTCGTCTCTTTGCACACCGGCGGCACCTGAGCACAAACCAAAATCTATAAAAGCGAAGATGGATGGCAAGTGGCGGGGGGCAAGCATACCTTGGCACTTTTGGAGGCGTCTTGCTCCGCCACATGGTGCAGCTCCCCGAGGGCGACCAGCTCATCCACGAGCAGCTCTGCCAACCCGGGCTGTCCACACTGGCGGCTCCGGAGTGCTTCCAAGTCCAGACCGGGGGCGGGGCACGCCTCGGTGGGCACCTCCGGCACATTCTTGGCAGGCTTGGCAAAGGCGAGGCCTTTGGCGACTGGAGTGGAAGTCGTCTGCTCCAGGTTGGGTTTGGTGGAGTTGGAGCATTGGAAAGAGCGGCGGCGAGGGCGAGGGGAGGCTGCGCCAGGCGGCGCCGCGTCCTCCGGGTCCCGCGCCTCGGGCTCCTCCGCCTCGGGATCCGGACCGTCGTCGCTGTCTAGGACCAGTATGTCCTGGGTGAGGTCGTGCAGGGAGGGCTGAGGCGGGCCAGGGGAGCCCGTGAGACAAGCCTTGGAGTCGGGAAGCGCGGCGGGTTTGGGCCGCCGCTCGCTTGGCACTTCGGACAGCGCTGCTTTGTTGCGCAAGGCCTGGGCCTCTTTCAGCTTCTGGATCCTCAGCGCGTATTCGGACTCCAGTCGCTGTAGACGCTGCTTCTGAGCCATCAGCGCCGCAAAGTGATTGGCGGCGTCCACCCGCTGAAGCTTCCTGGCCTGATGCAGCAAGACACACACAAAAAAAAACCCAAACACTTGCTAGCCCTTTGCTTTACAATAATATTAGACAGGACTGGGCCCGGGCAGTACTCACCAGCGGCTTGGGGAAGGCTCCGCCTTTGCGTTCTCCTCCGGCAGCTCGCTGAGTCCAGAGCAGCTCCTGCTCCAAGCGGGCGGCCAGCGATTTTTTGATGGACACGCGGTGCTCCACACGCTGCACCTGAACATGCACGTCAGAGGTGAGAGGTGGGTGTGGCATCGCCGGCCGGCACTAGATCATGAGCTCACCTGCTCCTGGATCTTCTTGAGCAGAATTTTGTTGGCCATCACGACCTTCTCAGAGGCCTGCATCTGCTCCCGGAGCCTGGCCACCTTGGACTCGGCCGCCTTGAGGGACTCGGACTTCTTGAGCTGCTGCTGCAGGAGGTTCTTGAGCAGCGCCTCGTCTCGCACCAGCAACTCCCTGGGCCGACCGAGGGAGTCGGGTCCTTGGGTTAGCCCGGCGCATTTGTCGTGCCGCGGCGCTGTTAGGGTCATCTCCCCCCTCACCTTTGCTTCAGCAGCTTCTGCTCGACTTCGCTTAGTAGAGCCGCCGCACCGAGATCAATGACGTTCACCTGCCGGGCGTCGTGAGCGGACGCCTTCTGCTTCTCCCTGCTGTCGGCAAAACAAAAAAAGATGCGAAAAGAGTGATGCCCAATCGCTTATGGGTCTGTATAAAAATGAGATGTATTTGGATTCCAAACATCTGCTGGTGACCATCGTAGCTTTGCCAAGAAGATACCTGGCCAGCTCCTCCCTGAGCAAGCGGTACTCGGCCTTCTTGGCCTCCGGCAAGGCTTCGGGCGTCCGCAGCGGATTGTTCTCCTTCTCCGAGGTGGCCGCCGCTCCCTTGGACTTGGTGGCGTTGACCTCGGCTGTCCTTCGGGCTTCTTTGATCATAAACTCCAGGCCGCCGAACATGCCTTGCGGCTGCGCCGAGTCCAGGTCCGAGTCGCTGTCGTCCGACCCGTTCAGCGACACAACCACGGACTTGTGGCGTGGCAGCTGCGCACACGCACGACACGACGTGACCATCATCGTTTTCGTCACCATCATCCTCGTCGTCCTCTTACCACCAGGGTGGCTTTGGAAGCTCCTCCTCGGGCAAACTTGTTTCCACGGGGCGCCGTCATGGTGTTGAGGCTGACGGCGCTCAGGTTTCCTCTGCTGGGTTGCTCCATGGGGGGCGCCGCGCTCGGGGAGGGGGGGGTGCTCCACAACGGGTCCTGCTGACAGGTGAGCGCCGCCGTGTCATTGATGTCGTGAGCGGTGGAAAGAAAGAAGGAAAGCAACCAGACCTCTGCGGTCACCACCCGCTTGTTGGCCATGGACATGAGACACGTCTCCCTGAGCAGCATCTCCTCTTCTTCCTCATCAGCCAACGCCAGCTTGGGCGGGAGCGCCTGGTCGCCGGGCGGAAGAGGGAATTGCGGCGGCGTGGGAGCAGCGCAGAAAGGCTGCGACCAGACAAAGGAAGGTCAAAGGTGGGTCACCCAACGTCCGAGAGGACCGAGCGTACGTACCGTCCCGTAAAGCTGTGTCGCGGTCAAAGAGGCGGAGCCTTGGGCGGCCAAAGTAAGACGCGCTGACCAACACACACAAAGAGGCAAAATTAATCCAAGCACTTCGGGAGGCAAACAAGACGTCTTGCGATGCTTTTGGATTGCCACAATGACCTACCCGGGGAACCGGGCTCGCTGTCCGTCTCCATGGCAACCTCGTCGTAGTTATCGTACTGGTAGAGGTTTCCCGTGCTGTCTTGGCCCGTCCTGCCGGCGGACTTCCTCCCTTCGCCGTCTCTGGCCTGCAGGGCGGAGGCAGGCGCGCTAGAAAGAGGCCGAGGCGGAGTCGGGCGAGCGGCCGTACCTTGGCGCAGCTGTGCGTCTTGCCGCCCACCAGCTTCATGAAGCGCTTGTACTGCTCGTCCTGGTTGGACAGGTCACGGATGCGGCGGATTTCCTCCTCCCGTTTGTGGCGCTCGTCTTCCTCCCGCTGCCGCTGAAGCTCTCGCGAACGCAGCTGTCGCTTTCTCAACGCCTGTCTGCCGGCCGAGGCTGCAGAGGACAAACGGGTCGGCTCTAGCGTTGCCAAAAGTGATGGTCCGGGCTCGCTCGATCTTCTCACCTGATCCGCTGCTCTTTTTGGGCCTGCTTCGGTCAACGGGGGTTCTGGCGGTGGGCTTGGCAGTGGCTTTGGGCTGCTCTCGGCTCCCCGGCTTGACCTTGTCTCGCTCCCGGTCCTGAGGCTTGGACCTGGGCCCGGTTTTGCCGTCCGGCTTAGTGGTTTCTCGGCTCCTCTTCATCACCTGCCGCTCCTTCTGCTGCCACTTCCTGCTGGCTGACTGCAGGGCCAGCAGACGCAGCTGCAGCTCTGACAGGTCCTCCTCCTCCACCTGACCGCCCAGCTGCAGGTACAAACATCACAACACTTGTTGGGTACCTCTTCTTAATTTTTCCCACCATTTGACGTTGACCAAAGTAGCCACATAGCATTACTTTTTCTTCAAACTGTGCAAATGAAAATCCACTTCAGTGTTTTTTTTTTTTCAACCGGTACTTCCTATTGCTAGCTTACCTCATCGAGACAGATGAAGACGTCCTCGCTGGAGGCCGACGACGCCCTGCCGGGGGTTTTCTCGCCATCCTTGGCCTCCTCATGCTGACACGTAGGCGCCTCGTCCGCTTCCACCGCCTCCTTGGCCTCGCCGTCCGATCGCGCCGCTGCGCCAACGAGAACAACAAGGCTTCAAGTGGGGCCGTCAAAACGGCTTGGGGCACTTCCTCACCGTCTTTCTCTTCTTGCTGCGGCTGCGCTTCCTCGACGCTCGTATCCAGACTGGCAGGCGTGAAGAGTTTCAGGCGCAGAGGTTTGATGTTGAACGCTTGGAAACTTTTCTTACTCTCCACTGGAACCTGCACAGACACTTGGGGAAGCACGAGGGCATCCACGGGACAGCCCTCCGTCCGCTGGCCCGCTACGGCCTCTGCCATTTGACCCTTGGCCTCCGTCCCCTGGACCACCTCGGCTTCCAGCGCCATGCTCTCCTCCTTGCGGATGCACTCCAGCTCTAGTTGGATCTGCTTGTACTTGGAAAGCAGGTCCTCGAAGGACTCGGCGCCATCGCACTTGGCATGACTAGGGGGCGCTCTTCTCGCCAGGTTTCTTCCAAAAAGCTTTTCTGTGGTCAGGGGTCAAGGAGGACATCTTCAAGTGAAAAGTTTGAATCCAAACAAGCTCAAACTCGATGATGACCGTTAAAACAAATCCAAAATACTCAACATGCCATACTGACAAAAACTATTGAATAGACAGGTTGCTCTTATGGATTGCTCCATGTAGAAAGAGCGAACAATAGCCGAAAGTGAACATGAGCGAGTCTAGCGTGACTTTCGAGGAGTCTTATTGGCAACACGTCTAAAAATGTGTGAGCAACAGCAGATATGGTTTGTCCTCGGTGTGTTTGCTGGTGTCAGCAAAGTAACTGAGCGAACGAAGCTTATTTGCCATGAAGGATACGTTTCCTGCCCGGAGACTCCTTGCGGTTGTTCATGTTCTCTGCTGGCCCATAGCGAGCCATGGGGGGCCTGTGGCCGGCCCAGCCTTCTCGATTCCAAGGCCCTCGTCCGCCGTTGGGGACGCTTCGGTGTCGGAACCTCCACAGTGCGCCGTGGCTCCGTTCCCAGAAGCTGGGCCGCGGTACGGACCCGCCGCAAAGAGGATTGAGCCCCAGCGGCGGCCCCGGAGGTAGCGAGTGCGGAAGCGGGGGAGCAGCGTGAGGTCGGTCGGGCCCACTCGGCCCGCATTGCTGCCGGTGGTTCGAGGGTCCGTGGACGTCGTAGGGTACCATGTGGCGAAGATCTGGCGGCGGGTGTCGAAGATCTGGCGGCGGGTGTCGAAGATCTGGCGGCGGGTGTCGAAGATCTGGCGGCGGGTGGCTCATGTAGGGCGGCCTCGGGCCTCGCGGAAGAACCGCCGCGGCGCCGCCGGGCCTGTTGCCGCTCCCATCCCCCCGCCGGGCGGTGGAGCGCTCCTCACTGTCGTCGTCGCAGATTTCTCCGTCTTCTAGCTCGACGTCGAGCATGGGCCCCTGACCCGCCGACTCTAAATTCATGTCGACACGCACAGGGAAAGTGACAAGCTGCTAATCGCCGTCTTGAACTCGTCTAGGGCATTGTGGCACTTGGCGTTTCTTGTCCTGCTGCGAGACAAGTCAAGTCTCGTTTAATCACGTCGCGTTGAATCTCGCGAGACCGGCGACTTCTTCTTTCAATTAACCGGCGGATTACGTCACTTGGGTGCATACCGCCACCTAATGTACAGGAAGTACAGAATGATTTGACAGGCCATGCCACCTGAGGAAATGGAAGAAAGTGAAAAGACTCCGTTCCCGCCAACTCTGGCCGTCATAAAATGAAAACTACACAACAGAATTACTCCTCCCTAGTTCTTGTCATACGCTTTAGTGATGTATCCAAGTCCCTCAAATATTCAGTAAGGTGCAGAGAGGTTCATTCATTACTGGTGAGGCCCAAACTCCTCTGGAGTCAGATTTCAAAACATGAACACTGTGTCGAACCTATATTTCAATTTTAAAACATTTGTTTTAAAGTTTGTAATTTGGGAAGCGAAGCTCTGGACACTGTGTGAACAATTTCAAATGAAAAACAAATATTACTGCTGCCAGTGTACAAACGTGGGGAAAAAACAACAACTTCACTTTCACAATGTAATTTATTTTTTCATGATATCAAAAAACGTCGTATTTATATGAAAAAGATTAACGAGTGGCCAGCATTATCCTGGTGGCTTTCGCCACCATCTTGTGGTAGTCGGCCAGTTTGTCCACAAGTCGCTCGTAAAGCTGAAACAGCAGCAACACGTCAACAATCGGCACTTACAAGCGAACGCGCAGTGAGGCAGCGGAAGACTCACGCCTTGTTTGCTCCTCGTGTCCTTGAGTGCCGCCATCAGCTGATCAATGGGCGTGTATGGCAGCCACACGCTCGGATTGCGCGCCGACAGCGGCGTCTGAGCAGCAAAAACAACATTTGGCGAGTGAGACAATTGTCTCAGTGTCCGTGCGTGCAATCGTGGCAGTGGAAAATGGCGCCAGAGTGTGTGAGACCTTGATGCCAAAGTATTGGTGTCCGCGTCCCAGCAGAGCGTCAATGTACTCAATCACCAGTTCGGCTGCTTCATCCAGCAGGTCAAAGTTCAAAAAGACACGCAGCAATGCTGCTGCATTCACCTCCTAGAGGGAACCCATGTGACGGAAATGGACAAGAATAATGTGGAATCGCTGTTGATTGTGCGGACGACGTGCAAAGATTGTGTGAGAGTTTGAGAGGCGGGCGCACTTTGTAGAACTTGACCAGCCAATCGGGTGGCGGCACGCCGTGTGACAGCAGTTTGACCAGAACTTGGCGGTGGTGAAGGCCGTCGGATGACGGGAACTCTGAAAGGAACCAGAACAGGAGGCGCCATGCCTCGTCTACGGCACTAAAAAAAAAAAGAAAAAGAACCACGGACATGTGATGTCATCAGCAGTAATTTGCCGGGGGAAAGTTGAAGCGTCACCACCAAACCTGGACTCTTTGGTGTTGACCACGGACGAGAGCTGATTGGCGGCCAACCACAGCCAGGCCTCGTTTTGAGCCTCCTCGCCACCAAACTGAAGCTTGATGCACCTGACCATTGAAAAGCCACGAATTTTTGCATTTCCTGAGTAGACGTGTCGTATTCTCATTCTCAGCACAACGGTCACACCTGAAGGTCAGCGCGTCAAAGAGCGGCGCTAGCGGCAGCTTGAAGACGTTGCACAGCTGCCGGGCGCACATGAAGAGCCCGGCGTCCAGCAGGAGGCGCACCAGTTCGTGCGGACCGGCGCCGCCTGAACACAAGGGGGCGCACGCGAGCGCAGCGCTTTAATAATTGCCGCCAGCATGATGAGGAGGACGATCAAGGTGACGCGTACCTGCGACGGTGGCCGCCTGCGGGTGATGTTGCGCTAGTGCCAGTCGACAGGTGGCAATCATGAATTCTTTCTCCAGGTCGCGCAGCTCCAAAATATGTACTTGACGCTTAACTGACATGGGAAATGACATCACGGTACAAAAATTGGCTACTTGATGACATCATCACTTTCACTTGACTGCAATCTTTTCTATTATTCCAAATGCGCATTTTTTCTGCTTTAACACTAACAAATTCATCAAGATGTTTTTTATTTATTTTTTTAAAACCTCTCCCCTTCTTTAGTAAAAACTTCCCACATTATTTCCCCTTCTTTGCATAATGCCAAAAGATCGTATAAGACGGCAGCAAAACCAGAGTTAATGATGAAAATCTGACCTGGGGGGCTCACAACATCACCGTCCGAGTTTCGTTTGGGTGACGCTCCCGGACGCTCAGACTGCAAGAAAAAAATAAATAAATCAGCCACGCACACAAACGAGTGTGCCACGCATGTGCGTGCTACCTCCGGGACGGGCAGAACCATCCACGCGTACTCAGGCCGGATGAGGCGCAGACAGTTGATGGCGGCCAGGAAGCAGTTCACCTGTTTCTTCAGCCCACGCACCGAACACACCTCGCGACCCAAACGCATGGCCAGCTCCAGCATCACCGTGCCCGCTACATGCACACACGGACAAAATGTGACTTAGCGGGCGTGTGTGAACATTTCACACCGCTTTGCACCTTTACCTTTCCTGTAGTTGTGTCTGTTGATGTGAAAGGCGTAGAGGAGTTCGTAGTAGTTGTGTGTGAGAAGGTCGACGCCTCTCGCCCGCGATTCGATGATTCCGACCACCTGACGAGACAAACGGACAGCTGAGTGAGGAGAGGGTGGGGGTAATGCTCGCATGACCGCGGAGCAATCGTCCGTACCTCATCGTGCAAATTGACGTAGGAGAAGTGGACCAGGTCGTGCAGCTGAGCTCGCTCGCACAGAACCACCACCAGCTGACGGAGACAGTCCAGCTGCCTGCACACAAACACGCACACACGCTAACACACGTGCCCGCCTGGGTGCAACACACGCGTGCGTACTCACATGCTGGAGTCCGGGTTCTGGACCAAAGCCTCATAAGCTTCGTTGTTGTGTCCCAGGTCCAAATGATGCTTGAAGATTCTGGTCCACAAGGCCGCCTGTACACAAAAGCGGGTTGGCTTTTTGAGTCCTAGTTGGACCTCAGGCTGGCGTCCGTTCTGGGGGTTTGCGTGAGATGACCTGACTGCTGACATCATAGACGGCCTCGGCTAACGCTAAGGTGGCTAACTGGATCACAAGTTCTGGTAGCCCGACATCCTCCAGCAGACGCAGCACCTGAAACGCACACAGCATTAGTTTTTGCAACGTTAGTTTTAGCGTGAACATTTTTGTCGTGGCGGTGTCCGCTAGCATTAGCACAAACCTTGTTATAGTAGCGCAAGGTGGGCGAGCAGGCGGCGGCCCGCTCGTCTTCGACACCCGACAATTTCATGAGAAAGTCTTCCTTTTCCACCTCAGAGGCGGCTTCCTGGAAGCACCGCAAGGCCTGTTGGGAAGCCGGCACACGGTCACGTGATGCGCCGAAGCCTTTGAGGAGCCGGCGCGGGCGTGCGCGCTCACCTTGTGACCCTCGCCGTTGGCAAGGTAGCATTGAGCTAACATGAAGCGGGAGGAGCCGACGTTCACTTGACACCAGGAACCAATCAGACGCACGTAGTCCTGCGCACACAATAGAAAGCTGAGGGCTTCCCCCCTCTTTCGCAATAAAGCAAAGCTGGGGGCTCACGCCACGTCTTTGAATGGCTACGTCGGCCACTCCTCAAAACATTCAAGGCCAGCCCCGATTCACAGGCAACATTATAGCTAATGCGTACTGACCTGCAGGTGAGTGTACTGACAGTTGGCCATCAGGCATTCTGGGAAGTGGAAGGTGGAATTGCTGGGCCAGCTACGACGCGGCGCTTCAGTCAGGGCAAAAACAACACAATGCATCTGTCGCGCCAACGCGCCTTAACACCCGCCCCCACCATTGTCACGGTAACGGCGGCAAGGATACAGCAGCTGAGCGAGCGCCTGTAGGATGATGGCCATCGAGTCGTTCCAGGTGACGGCGATGCCGTCTGCCATCCGGGAGAAGAGGTGTCGGATGGCCAGCTTGTGGCCGCAACTCTGGTAGAACATCTCCACCGCCGACTGGTGACTGGCCGCTGCGGACACGCACCCACACCTCAACTTCACCGCCACAGTCTGCTTGAACGCCAGCGCGCTTGCTCGCGGCCTCTCGCACATTCAAACACAGGACACAATTCCCCGCACAATTTCTCAAACACACGGGCACAACAAAAGACACACGTCGAGGGAAATCGGCATCCATCAAAGACGTTGGACAAAAAGATTTTTCCCTGGGAAAGACACAGACAGAGCACTTGCGACGTGGGCAACCTGCAGTGCTGCCGGTGAGCGCAGGGGCGTCGCTGAGGTGTAAGGCGCTGAGGTGCTGCAGGTTGGCGTCTCTGGAGAAAGACGGGAAGGGGGGTGGGGGGCAAAGGTCACGAATGGAAGCAGCGGGCAACTCACTGCACGCGCATACACACTCACACGGCGTCATCGGCGACCTGCACGCCGGCGCTTCGACTGAAGTGCTTGAGCACGAAATAGGAGGACAATAGTTGAGACGCCAGCGGGATCAATTCATATTGGATCCGGAGTAGCTGAGACGCTCCGCCTGGCAACACCTGCCGCATACGCGCGCACTTAATTTTTCACCAGCCTGTGCGCAAGCAAGTTTGCGACGGTCGCAATGTATGCGGTTGAATTGAGGGGAGACACGTGTGTGCATGTGTACATACGTGTTCGCCGAGCCATAGGCAGAGTTTGAGGAGGAGCAGCACGTCCCTGCAGAGGAGCGTCCGCGTGGCGCTCACATGACTCAGCGCTTGACACATCAGCGACACGGCGGTGGTGCTCGAGTATAACTGAGACGCGCTCACACGCACGCTCATGCTTTCGCCTAAAACACACACACACACACGAGCGTCAACTAAAGTTCAAATGTTTAGCCAATACGTTCCTCGAGCACAAGACCGTACCCGGGAAAAGTGGACCATCTCCAAAGTCCAAGTCCGTCTCTAGATCCACCTCTTTGAGAAGACCCAACACGGCCGCCGTCAGGTTGCAAACATCTTGCAGTTTGTTCTGGATGTCCTCGATCATGCTTTGAGCGCACAATACAACCATGTGACATCAACACACGGCAGTGCGTCTGCGAGCGTACGCGAGACATACTTGTCCTGCGCCAGCATTTTTTCCAGAACCAGCTTGGCGCTCCTCTCCGGCGACTCTCCGTGTTGGAGCGCGCTCTCCATGTCGTGCGCCATCTCCAAGGACACGCCGTCCCTCAGCACATGCAAACACGACATCAGCGCGGCCTTGTCCGCCTCTGAACACACAAACACACTTGTCGAGACACCGACACGCATCCTGCAGGCGGGAGCTCGGCGTTTACCGTCGACGAAAGGCATGTCGTCTTCAGTCAGGAATTGGTCGTCGGAGGACAGGTAGAGCTGGTCAACGGCGAAACAAGGCAACAGGAAGGAAAGGAAACCCTAAAGCGGAAAGCCAGTCTTAACGAGGAAAGCGTGCCCAGAAAAGGCGGCCGGCCGGCTGCGCCATCCCATACCTTCTTGATCAGGCACGCCATGTGACTGTGAGGACTGACACTGATGGCGAGCGGCGTGGCCAGAACCTCCTGGTACTGAAGACAGCACGCGTAAAACTTGGACCAAAATTCCACCTGAAGGTGGCGATATTCGTCCTGGGAGAACTCAAACTCCGTCACGCTGCTCTGGAGCTTGAACAGATCAAAACAAACATTCAGAAGGCGGCTGCCTGGCTGTAAGGAAGCCTCACTTCAATCGGCACACGCTCGGGTAATCACCTTGTTCTCCACGGCCAGCGTGACTTCCTTCCTCAGTCCTTCCCACGAGGCGTCGGGGAGGATGTCGGCGCCTCGCCGAAAGATCTGATGGAGGCAACCGCTCGAGTCAAGACGAAGTGTCACCCAAACAAACATTTGTTCCGTTGCCAAGCAACAGCCGCTCACCTGCAGGGCTTTGACGATGGCCGCCGCCGTGAAGCGAAGCGGCGAGAAGATGACGTCCAAGTAGGTCTCCTGTCAATCATCACACGGGAGCTCAGGTATCGTTGGGAATATATGGCGCCGCCTGACTGATCGACGGATGACTTACTCGGGGGTCCTGATCCATGCCGATGAGGACTTCCTCCTCCGGGCGAGGCTGAACAAAGACCTGATTCCACTGACCCGACACGTTACTGACAGACGACAACGCGCTCGTTTTTTTCTTTACAGACAGCGAGGCACTACAAACAAAGTAGGAAGTTTTGCTTTTGACTGACTGTTCAAAGTTGATGCATTTGACGACGGCGTTGTCGTTGTCGTCCAGCCACAGGGCCCAAATGTCGGCGGAGGTCAGCACAAAGTCTACCAGCGTCTCCTGCAGCCAAACATTGCAGGCGTTGTCGGTTGAGCGTTGGAAGCCGCCTGCTCCCCTTCGTCGGTGGAACTCACCTGAGTGCAGAAGAGCAAGGAGATGCGCTCCACGCTGTAGCGGTTGGTGTCGGCCGGCAGCAGCTGCAGTACCACAAACTGCCGTCTGTGGGGCACCGCCAGGTACACGGCCAGGCACAGGCCCGAGGCGGAGCAAGAGGTCAGGCGCAGGCGGTGGCCCGCGCCTGACCACCGCCCGCCACCCTTCCACGCCACCGGCATGTACCCCAACATGTCCGTCTCCAGCACACACGTCTGATCCTGAACAAATAAATGTGGGGGACGACTTATTAGGCAACCGGCTCCTCTCGGCCGCAAACGCACGCCATCAACTGGCTCACCCGAAAGGACCACATGCGCAGTTTATGGTCCTGGCACACGGCCAAGACCAGCGAGTCGTCGTCCAGCTCTCGCACCGCCAAGCTTGCCACGTCGTCGCTCTGCTCGCCGCGCATGGCGCTCGGGATCCACCCTGACAGACGCCGCATCACCCAACTTGTCTTCAGCTCCGACACAAAGCACTCGCCTGAGGCCACGCACACACGCAGGTATAAAGACATACACAAGAGACACAGAAATCAACAGACAGACAAGGCCCACCTTGCCGCGCCTTCGCGGGCTGTGTGACAACCACGACGCCCCCTGCAGGTGAGGCCAAGGCGTAGTTGGCGTCTCCGTGCTGCGTGAGCCACACGGCGCTCACCCCTGCGGCACCGCCGGCGGGGGTGAGCGGGGCGGGGATGGCGGCGCTGCAGCAGGAGTCGTCCAGGTTTAGCTTGATCACGTCCGTCAGCACTGACTGTATGTGGAGCTCCGTCACTGCGTCCTTAACACCACGGACGCGCGTTTACAAGTCGGAGCTGGGCGGGAGAGACATTCTTTTTACTTACGTTGCGATACACGGGCTTTGGGTGCGGCAGCAGCATCCTATGAACGCTCTGATTGGTGGCAACCAGGAGGACCACGTTGTTGAGGGTCTCGACCATGGCCACGCCCCCTGGCACCACCTGGCAGTTGCCAAAGCGCAGCCGCACGGCGTTGTTTAACAGGTTGCCGTTCAATGAGTGCTCCACCAACTGCACCGCGTCGCCCGACGTGCTCCTGGCAAACAGAAAGGTCAAAGGGGAAACGCCGCCAGCAATGTAAAAGAACAATCTTCATGCTCTTGCCGGTAGTCATAAGAAGAAGAAGGCGAGTGTCACTGACCATGAGATGAATCTGTTGCTGGTGATGGAGTGCATTTTGTCGCCGCCGTCGGCATAGTGGAAGGCTCCGGCGGAATCTGGAAATTTTACAGCTCCTGTGGGAGGTGCTGAAGCTGCACACACCACACAAACGAGCAAAAAAATTCTCACTTGACTCATCTGGCCAAATAAAGGTTACATTACAGCAAATCCAGAGGTTGGTTTAGCACAAACTTGGCCTTTGATTGAATATTTATTGATCCCCAGGGGTGGGGAAATTCAGGCCCCAGCAGTATCCATACCACAGAGTGGGTATACAAAAAACACACAGATGGCATGAGCGCAACTCAATAGGCTCTCACAAGGCTGCCACACAACGGCACCACAAAGAAAGTCAGAAAGTGCACAAGATAAAAGCCATCAAAGCAAATCAAAGCTAAAAGACAAAGGAAAAAAAAGCAACAGCGGCCACCTAGCACCCCTCAATACAAGAGAACACCCCAAACACACAAAATAGCCTCCACGGGGTCCATCGACAGGTGTAAGGGCAGTCCAGTTCAACGGCGCCCAATGGACCGTGGTGGTGAATCGGTGAAAACATCACAAAGCAGGCAAACGTGTGAGCAGCGTCCCGGGCACCCTGTCGGGGGACGTGCAGATGGCCACCACGAGGCTAGCATGGCGAAAGTCGTCGGTTCCGACGAGCACGAGGGAGCGGACTCCCCACAGGTGTTGCGGCTGCAAGGCCAATGCGAGGGACCCGGTCATCACTGGTCGGATAAGCAGGAAGCCGTCGTAGAGTTACGCCGGCCTCGACCGATGATCCCGGTCCGGTCCCAGGAAGAAAAAATAAATAAAATAAAATATCCGATCCGAAGAGGTACCGAGGTGCGGTAGAAGGCACCAGCATCGCCGAATGGACAAAAAGACAGAAAGAAAAAGGAGAAAATAAGGAAATAAAGAGGAAAAGAGAGAACACTGCTGGGAGGCAGCCACTCACGGCGCCATACCAAGTACTCGTGTCAAATGTTTGTATGCATTAATTTCTTTCTTCTCCCACCCACGGACAGTAAACAAAGTGGCGCCCCGGATGGTCAAGTGACTTTAACGCGAAGAGGTGTTCGACAACTGCTATGGAAACCCATTTGGAATATAGATGTCTTTTATTATTAGCGGCGGAAACGCGCTCCGCCATAAAACGTCAAAACAACAATGTGGAAACATGCTTTGAGACTCGTAGTAAAAAATTCTTAAGTTAAGTGTATTTTTGTACTATGGGGAATGGCCTTCCATAATAGAGATTGACATTCATAGAAGGCGCGCGCAGAATGCTAAGGGAAGCTAGCTGTTGTTAGCAAATCCGGTCAGTGTAAGGTTTGTGTCTAGCACTTTGCAAAGTGTTGGAAACTTCCAACGAGGCACAGTGCAGGCATGCGTTGATTTGACTTTACCAAACTTGATTTCGACTTCTCGGAACCGCTGGACAGCTTCCTGTTCAAATGCGCCGACCTCGATGAAGCTTTCTCCCAGCGTCGCCGCCATGTTGGCCTCGTGGGTGCGTGACGTCACTGCCGGAATGTGCGCGCGGTTTGCAGTTAGTGCCAGGGATGGGCGGATCGATACCAAAATATCGATATATCGATCCAGGCTGCTCATTTTTGAGTATCGATCTTCCTAGCTGGTATATGTAAAATACCAATACTTACAATTATTTAATAATATTTTTCCTCATTTTTTTTCTGCTCCAATTTGACGACTTGCACTCATGCTAGCACTACTTTTCCTTCCGCCTGCTGCACCGGCGTGTCCTGCTCTGCTCTGCTCCCGCCCCCTTTTCTCACAAGCCAAATAATCATTACATCCAATTTTGGTAAATGTAAAAACTCCTCAAATTACACTCCTATTTTGGCTATGCTTTTCAAACTGCAAAGTTCCCCTTTTACGAAGCACAATTTCAAAAAGAGAAAGCATATTTTATTTCAACTTTATTTTTATTTCTGGCTTCAGTTGAGCTACAAAGTTTGCTAGGCCCTGTCATTGCCTTGGTTACCCGCATGTGTAGTAACAACAATTTGACATCACTGCCCGCTCATGCGACTTGTGCGCACTTTCCAAAGGTCTTTATTTCATTTGAGTAAAGGTACAAACAGGTGTAAAAGTTCATGATTGAGTAGAGAATGTAGGAAATATAAATAATCGCAAAAGTTGGCACGACCGGCAGACCGGGGTGCTCGTCACAAGAGCCAAAAGAATACACTTAAAGCATTTAAAAACCTGCAAAAAGTCTTAAAAAGTGAAGAAAACCTCCAATTGGCACGACGAGCTCCAAGTGGGGAGTGTGCTGCTGTAGAGGAGATCGGAATCAGGGTGCCTTATCTTTCTGCTTTTCAGCTGAACCACAAATGCAACAATGTGTTTACCATACTTTAGCATGGCGCTCATCAAGCTTGAGTGGTATGGGAGGGGGGGGGCGGAGGGGGGGAGTGGGGGGGGGGGTTCACTGCCAGAATATCTTTAATGGTCAAGTTATGATAATCATTGGCCAGCGCGACTGATATATACGTGTGTGGGCGGAGTCACAATGTTTTAGTTTTCTGAAACTTCCTTTTCCAGATGGGCTGCCACAAAATCCGAGGTGTTGCTCATTAGCTCCGAGGCTAATCTGAACGCTAACAGCCATCGGCTGAGGCGTCCCCACATGTCGTCCTGCGATGGTATGGAAAGTGTTGCCGCGGCGATGGGGAAGACACAGGTCGGTGCTGTTGGGGGGGGGGGGGGGGGGGGTATTCGGGGCGGCCGGGGCAATGGGGGCGGTGCTCACTTCAGCAGCGCCTTGTAGAGCATTAGCGAGCGCGCGGTGCTGCCGTCCTGCTCCAGACACACAATCAAGTCCCTGAGGTTGACTCTGGTGATACGCTGACGCCAAGGCTGCCGCGGCGACGACAAGGCCGTGGAGGCCGAGGACGCGCCTGACGCCACCTGTGGACAGAAGAACGCGTCACATTTATGCCACAGGCGCATTTTCCTTTTCTGTAGTCAGTGTGTCTATTCAATCCTGTGTCCACTCTGCAATCTAAAATGAAGAAAGTCAAGAGAGCAGAAAGAGGAAGGCACCTCTGGCAGGGGACGGACGAGCGTTACCTCAGCAGAGGAGGCGGTGGCGCCCGGGGAGTCCAACTTGCGTTTCTTTCGTGGCCCGATAGCGGCAAGCGCAGTCAGGTTGGCATCGCGTTGGCGCATCTGAGCCAACTCCTGCTGCTGCATCTGGCAACGCAAACATCAAACATGTTCAAAGATTGAGACCTTTTGACTTTGGTCATTTCTGATGGGAATTTTTTGTTTAGCAGAAGTGGTGAGCCCGAACCAACCTCTTTGGCCTTCTGCTTGAGACGGGCCTGCTCGGGATCCTCCTGCCTGGCTCGACTCTGCCACACAAACGCACAGACAAATGAGAGTCAAATGGTCAGACCCAGCCTCGGTGGCGTTTTCCTGGTCGGGACCTTGGCGGCCTTGAGCAGGATCTCCCTCTCTTGCTCGTCCTTCCTTTGCTTCTCCAGACGCTCCAGTTGCTCGAAGAAGCGAAGCTGGGCGCGAACGTCGCCGGTCTGCTCGTGATGCTCTTCGTCCTGAGCGTAATGTCACGGCATTAACATCCTTCTTGCAAGCGCTTTTCCGGCGTTCGCAGGAAGTTGCGTCACCTTGACAACGTCCGATCGGTGTTGAGCCAGCGCGGAAACTTTCTCCAGCAGCGAGCGCAGTCGCGACTGCGTGGCGTGCGACACCAAGTTGACCACCTCCAGAGGAACCTCGCTCACGCCCAGCCTGCGAGCTGACAGCAAATCGACACAACTTGTCATTCGGCAAGCTTTTGGAGTTGACGGCCAGTTACCTTCCAGCGAGTCGCGCACTTTCCCCGCTCCACCCCCCAGTCGCTCACCCGTATCCGAAATGCGTCGGTGTAACAGGCCGGCGGGCAGGAAGGCCTCGTCCTTGCACGAGCGGATCTTGGTGCCGACCAGCTCGGAGCTGGTGGCCAGGATGCGAGCGTTCTCCTCGCTCAGGTTGACACCGGCCATGGAGGCCACGTCGTTGATGTCGTCGTCGTCTCTGCAGAAGTACCAAGAAATACAACCACTGGAGCCAAAGGTTGGTGCTGTCTGTTTTTGGCCACAGTTCTTCAGCATCCACATTTACGATTGATGTTTTTGTAAACCCGCATAAACAAAATGTAATGTATTGTAAATTTATCTTTCTTCCCTTCTCAAAAACACCGACTTGAGGACGGAAAAATGTCACATGACTCACCTGAAAGTCCCGCCCCCCGGGTCTCCCAGCTTCTTCTGATTGGCTGGCGCCGCCAATGTGACCACGCTTTTAGCAACCATGGCGGTGGGTGCTCGTGTCAGCGTGCCTGCACAACATGCGCAAAAGCTCAGTACGGTGTTCCATTGGTGGCGACTGCTCGAAGGAAATCTCGTCAACACTCACTAGGAGTTCTCACACCCACCACCAGGGGAGCACGAACAGTCTGCATGCCACCACGACACGGCGCCTGAAAAACCAAACAAAAGACATCAAATTAATGTTCTTTTCAACTTCAAGTGACAAGCCGAGAAAGACAAAGGAACAAGCGAGCGCAAATGTTTCCGTACCACGGTGGCAAGTGGCGCATTCATCCGGACTCCGGGCGTCGATATGGGCAAGCGGGGTCGGATGGCGGCGTTCGGGGACGGGGCGTAAGCGGAGGCGGGGTGTGAGCTCAGCGACTGCTGGCTGCTGAGAAGCGACTGACGCAAGGCAGGAAGACTTTTCTGAAAATTTAAAATGTTTGAGTCAATGGAGACGAGCAGCAAATGTTATTCATTGGTTATTTGTGATGATGACCTTGAGGAAGGGGATGAGGTAGGGCTGTGGGGAGGACTTGAGCTCCGCCTGCAGACGACTGGTGAACTCCTCGGGCTCGATCTTTGCATCCTGCACACACATTACCCCAGTGTTACACGCAAGCAGGCGGGCGGGCACGCAGGCGCATGCACGCTGACGTACGAGGAGGTCCTGAACAAGCGCTTTGACGTTCTTGGAGGTGTCGGGTGAGGGTGAGTTGTTGGATGCCAGCTTGATGAGTGTGGCCAGGAAATTTTTACACTTCTTCACGTTTTCCTGCATTTCCTGAGGACGTGAAAACACGACACACTTTGGTCGAGCGGAGTCTACGCCAACCCCCCTTCCCCCACAACGGACGCACCTGCGACACCACCGTCACTCTGTTGCAGCTGCCGGGCACGGCCGCGCCGCTCACGGGCGCCGCAGCGGCGGACTTGACTGCGGCGCCTGTTGCGGCGGGAGCGACGGTCGTGGCCTCTGTCGCCGTTGCCATCGGCGTCTGTGCCTTCAGAGGCGGGGCCATCTTCACAGAGACACCGGGGGCGACAGACGTCACCGTGACAGCCTTTGGTCACAAAACAACAGCACCAAGGCAACGGCAATCAACAAACTTAGCAGTGTCAGGTTTGACTGGAAGAGGAGAAAGCGCTTCACCTGTACTGAAGAGGACGAGGAAGAAGAGGAAGGAGACTGAAGAAGTCTCGTTTGGGGGGGTGTTGCCAGACGGATATTCTGAGGCGCAGCAGGAGCCTGTGTACACGCACACACAAAATCGTCACCGCTTGCTCGTATGTGTAGTGACTCTTGCGTCAGTGGCGTCACAACTCACTGGAGCGGTACTGCTGACTCGCATGGTGGCGGGCGCGGCGGGTCTCTGAGGGACGGCGGTCACGCTGGGACTCTGCTGCGTTTTGGCTTGCGCTTGGGCCAGGACCTGCTGCGGCACCATCACCAGCTGACCCGTCTCGATGCGGACCAGAACCATACCTGACACAAGATCAACACAGACAGGTGAAGCATTGAGTCAGAACATCTGGACTCTCGCAATGTGTCGAACGGCTCACCTGCGGGCATGGTGAACCCGGGGGGAAGCTGGATGGTGGCTTGCTGCTGAGGCCGGACGGCCAATGGGGGATGAGCGGCGGCCGGCCGGATGGTCCCGCTCGCCGGCCCGACAGTCCCGGTCACCAGCCCAGGTCTCTGAAGCTGGACAGCGCCAGCCGCTCTCACCGCAGGCTGGCCCAGCCCGTTGACAACCGGCTTGACAGCGGGGGGGCCGAGGGGCTGAGTGACAGGTGAGCGGGCTGCCGCAGGGGGTGGTGGGGTGCCAGCAAGGATGTTACCGGAAGCTGGCTGACCTGGCACCAGCATCTTACTGTGGTTTACCAGCTGAGATGGTGAGGGGGCCCCAGAAGGTCCCACAGGCCCACCTTTGGACTCCAGGCCGTTCTGAGCGGCGCTCGGGAGTCTATGCTGGGCGGCAGAGGGAGCCGTGGGAGCCGCGGGACTCGCGGACTGAGTTCCGGGGAGGAAGTTGGCCGGGGAGGCCATGACCGCAAGGGGGCTGGTCGTCGTCACCGTCGTGGGCGACGCCGCCGTCGCCGCTGCAGAGTTGAGCAACTTGACGACTCCGGCAGTACCGTTCAAACTCATCGTGCTGGGCGACGCCGTCCTACCACTTCCTTCGGGTGCCCACTGGAAGCTAGCGGCGGGCTGGGCGCTCAAAGTTTGGACTGCCGTCACGGGGGCGGGCGAGCTAGAAGCAACCGGCCCGAACGAGTGCGGGCCGGCCCCGCCGACCGCCGGGCCGGCGCTCCCTTCGACGGAGGTAGAAGAGGAAGAGGAGAGAAGATGAGCGGCGGCGGGCTGGAGCTTTAAAGCCGCCCCCGGGTGTCCTTGTTGCGGCTCTTGCTCGGGCACTTTCCCTGAGATGTGAGTGGCTGCAGCCGGAGCTCCGTCGTGTCGGTCGGTAGCATAGGACGCGGGATGGGGCTCGGACTCTCCCAGTTGCGATTCGAGCGAGCCAACTAAGTCGCTGACCGCCTTTTCGTCCACTTCATTGAAGAGCATGTCCTCCAGCGGGTCGGTGGCTCCCGCCATCTTTGATATTGGACCCTTGTGCAAATCGTATTTTAGAATTTGCGCATGCGCTGAGCACCCGCGTTGCTCTCGAGCATAGAAACATAGCAACTAGATCCAACCCGAAAACGCCGAACACTTTGCGCCTAAAAAACCGAAAGGCCCTTCCACAACTTGTTGCTGTTTTATGATCCACGGAAAATGTTTTTGCATTTTCTCTAATTCGCCTATTATATTATAAACTTGAAAATCGCTGGATTTGTGGCAGCGTCGTGACAAAACTAGCAACATTTGTTTGATTTTTTGGACGCGAGCAAATGGCGCCGCTGCGGACATTTCTGAACATGTAGATCTAGGTGCCCGCTCGTGCTCGGTCTATGTCCCATCAGCCTTCGCTGTCGCGGGCTCTCAATGGCGGCTGAGGAGGACTGATGATGTCGAAGCCATGTTTGTAGCATATTAGCGCGTAGCGCCGAGCAACTGAACTGACGACGAGGGACTACCGCGCGCTTGAGTGCCCAGTTCGGACAGCTCGCTCGCCGTTACTCAGTCTTTTGGCCCTGGTCACATATACAGGACAACATGAGCGCCGGCGGGACGCCCTACCTCGGCAGCAAAATCAGCCTCATCTCCAAGGCCGAGATCCGCTATGAGGGTGTTCTGTACACCATCGACACTGAGAACTCCACCGTGGCTTTAGCCAAAGGTAACCCCTTTAGCATTAGCACGCTACTCAGCACGCGAGGCGGCAAAATCTGGAACCGGTCGCAGCTAACGCTGAAACTAGTCACTGCCAGGGTCCTTCAGTTCCCTACTCTCCTTCCCAAGGGGGGAGGGGCAAGTTCACTTCCCTTGTTTTTGTCATATGCTCAGACATTTCGATCAAAAGATGAGTATGACAAAATAAAAATGCATCTTTTATTTCATGCCTGTTACATTGAGATGGTTGAGCGCCTTTTGCTTGAAGCCACCCGGCAATGTTGTTGGTTGCTCAGGTATTGACTTCTTCAACATTAAACATTACGTCTAGTTTTAAATGTAAGAAAAGCTGAACTCTTGTCTCCTATCTTTTGAAACAATTTCTGCAGTATACAACTAAATCGAAGGAAGTGACCTTGCAGTTGAAGAACACTGTTGTTGACAATTGTACTCCACACTTGGTTGTCTAAGGTTACATGGACGATCTCTGGCAGAAAACGCCAAGGCAAATCTCCACAGATGGATCAATTCATATGCTCCTGTGATTAACGTGTTGAATCGTGCAACAGTTCGTGACACTCCCGTAGTGGCACACTCAAGCCCTCATCCGACCGTGTGTCTCCAGTGCGTTCGTTCGGAACCGAGGACCGGCCCACCGAGCGACCCATTCCCCCTCGAGATGACACCTTTGAGTACATAATTTTCCGCGGCAGCGACATCAAAGACCTGACGGTGTGCGAGCCCCCCCGGCCCACCGGCTCTCTGCCCCAGGACCCCGCCATCGTGCAGGTGCGTCGTTAATTAGCATCTATGTTGAGCAACGACAACATAACGTAGAAGGACAAATAGCTGATGAGCTCGAGACAACTTGAGGTTATTTGAGTCTTAAGCAAGACGTGAGTCTCTCACTGGAATGAAATCTGAAGGGTTTTTTTTCCTCCTCAGTCGTCCATGAGCTCCACTTCGTCGGCCGCGGCCTCGCTACCCAACTCTTTCCAGTCGGCATCTTCCTACGGGCTGTTCAACCGGGCCACCGCCGCCTCCTATGGCCAGTTTGCCGGCACACCTCAGCTCTCACCACACTCAGGACCTGCTGCCGGTGGTAAGCGCTTCCGTGCTTCCCTCACGGCATCATGTCCGATACTTGTCAATGGCAGGGAAAGAGCTCGTCTACCTGTGTAGGTGACAGTAGAAGGGCGAGCGAGTGTTCTCCAAGCTCTTGAGTCTGCGGCTGTCCTGCAGGGAGCAGCGGGTCGTCCGCCGGCGTGCCGCAGAAGAGCGCCGAGCTGGCAGCCGCACGGTCGGTTGCATCGGTTCCGAGCGCCACCGCAGCCAATCCCGGCGCCATCCCGGGCCGTCCCGGCCAGCCTCGTGCGGCCCCTCCCACTTCGACTCGACACCGCCCGGACGCCGCAGATGCTAGGAGGGGTGAGAACGCTTGTGCGTGTGCGCTCCAGCCCTCAAAAGTGCATCGCTGACCATTTTGCTCTCATTCCCCAGCACCTAACAGCCGGCGAGGCCGAGGGGGCAGCCACCGCGGCAGGGGACACTTTGGCGTGCGGCGAGACGGAGCCAGCGTCAAGTTCGACAAGGACTTTGACTTTGAGAGCGCCAACGCACAATTCAACAAAGACGACATCGAACGCGAGTTTCAGAGCAAGTTGAAGCTGAAAGGTGCACGCTTACACGCTACTGCAGGCATTGTCACGCTTTGTCAGGGGGTGGGGGCTGGGGTGCACGCAATCCCCTCTGCCACCACAAGGGGCCGACTCAAGAAGGGGAATAGCACTGGCAGAGCACAATCCTCCTGTTGCTCATTGAAACTTGATTGAAGACATGAAAAGACTGAAATCTCAATTTGCTAATCATGTCGTCCCAAATGATGGAAGCGTGTGCTGGTGGCGTTGCGTGCAGATGAGAAAAGTGAGCAGGCACTCAACGGCGAAGAAAAAGACGGCGCTGACGACGCGCACCCACAGGGAGAAGATGCGCTGAGACCAAAGTGCTACTACGACAAGACCAAGTCCTTCTTTGACAACATCTCCTGTGACGACAACAGGTGAGTACATTACGTCAGATATGTCAGCATGCAGTCTCCACTTTGCCCCGCCCCTTTCCTAACGTGTGCTCTACTTCCAACAGGAACGCTCACGACAGGTGCGGCGGCAGTGGCTTCCCCAGGTAGTCATGTGACTCACATGACATCCCAACACTAGCGTGACCACGCTTCCCAAGCACCAGACACTCCCCCAGGCCACTCAGTGGAAAAACAGCATTGACGTCAAAATGCAATTCTCTGCCCCGCCCACAGGGAGCGCCGGCAGACGTGGGCGGAGGAGCGACGCATGAACGCCGAGACGTTCGGCCTCCCACCACGTCACAACCGCGGTTACCGGGGGAGTCGGGGAAGAGGGCGGCCCGCCGGCCGGGGGTCCTCGGGCCCGCCTCAAGGGGGCGCTTTCAGGGGAGGATACAGGGGGAACCACGCTGGCCGGGAGTTTGGAGACGCCGGGGCCGCCTACAGGGTGACGCAACCTTTTTTTGCATATATGGAGAGCATTGTGGTGCCTTGAGATGAGGCTCGGGCATCGAGAGACTCGAATACAAACCAAAAAAAGGAGATTCCTCGTAAGCCGCTCGCATCCCATCTCCAGGCACCACCTTTCTGTTTGCCCCCAATCTTTACATCTTGTCGACTGACGCTTGTTTTGCTGCTTTCAGAAGGACAAGAAGATACCTGCGTAGCGTTGACCACCAACCTGAAAATGCTTTTGTCACCAGCACTGCTTGCTGCAGTTTGCGGGGGGGGGGGTGCTTCACATTTTGTAAGTTGTGTTTGGGAGGTATGGTGCAGCTCTCTTTTCTACTAGACCCCCTACTCACTCACTCACTCACTCACTCACTCACTCACTCACTCACTCACTCTTCCCCAGCCTCATCTCAATCCTCATGACTTTGCGCTCAAATGTGCGGCAAAGGATTTACCTCAGAACCAATACAATTTGCACTTCCAACTGTCTGAAACAAGAGTCAGCCAAAGTACCCCCACTACCACCGCCGCACACAAAATAAATGATCAGGGTGAGCTGGCGGGTGTGTATGATGACTTTATGGCTTTGTTGCTTTTTGATGAGTGTGCAAGTTAAGACAACAAACTTGACGGTTTGGATTGGCAACGTTACCAACTTGGGAAATTTGTATTTAAACTTCAACCCTAACCCTACAATGCACTTAAACTATTACGTTGCCAACTTTTGAATCTCCAACTATTAAATGTTTGCCATTATTATTCACAACTTTCTCTTCACAAACAAGACGCCAACGCATATCAACCAATCATTAAATCATATGACAGTCTGGTCGACCAGTAACTGATTCAAATAAAGAGCATTCATGAGTCTGTCCTGTTTTCTGCCGGCAAAGTCGGTGTTCCTGAATGGTTTCTGATCTCCAAATTGTCTACAGGTGGGTAGTGCAAAATTGAAAAAGAAATTGTTTCAAATATCTTACAGTGAGGGCTGTGGACTCGGTCGGAGTTTTGCACCGAGTCAGAGTCCGGCCTCTTGACCACGAGTCCGAGTCCGGCTGTCCATTTTTTCTGTTAATTCATGTGACTGCTTAGTCTTTATTCAAGGCTAATTTAGATCAAAATCTAAATAATTACAACAGTTTTGTGATGGCTTTGTCTTTATTAAACATATAAACGAATACAATAAACAGATACTTTCATGTTTTAATCATTAATTACACCATTATAGTTCAGCCATTTATCTAAACACAAATAATTAGTGACGACCCCACAACTATCGAAACACATCAATGATATAAGCTGGGTGACATAATCGTCCTTGACATTAGTACATAATGTAAACATTAGCCTAAATGCAACTCAACGTGGCCGCATTGATCGTAACTTACGCTTCGTTTCCCCCCCAAATCTAGAGGCAAAACATAGTTCTCTCGCTGCTCCCGGGTTCTTCCATCTTGGCTGCGCGCGGGGCATTGTGGGTCTTGTACGTGCACGCAGGCAGGTAGGCGCGGGCGCGCACGCAACTAAATTTGTCTTCATAACAAGCAAGCAGGGCTGTGGACAGTATTCCTACTAGGTATGGGCGATACCAATGATTTTGGATTCGATCCGATACCAAGTATTTCCTGCCCAAAATATTCAATACCGGAAGTGTAACTTCCCGCCCAAAACCCCAATTTAAATGCAGTGGCATTCTTGCTCTTGGAGAGTCATCTATTGAATTTTGTAGAAAAAAGTATTACGTCATGTACATGAATTATTAACCTTTTTAGAAAAACATTGATGGAAGATGCATATTAATAGTATAACTTTAATTAAAAGGAGCTATTCTTTACTTTTTTCTCTCTCTCTCTGTTGGGAAAAAGTTTTGTCTTTTAGTATATTGTAAAAAGAGACATGGTACCAACAGAGATGCGGGGCTTGATCGTCATGAGCAGCAAAACTATCAATTTGTAAAGCCACTGGATACTTACATTTAATATTGTAATACTTTAGTGTTGTTTATAGGAAGTGGAGTTACAAATAAAACGTATGGCGTTCGACCACAAATTGAAAAGGGGAAAAACTTTATTTATAAATGACTGACTAAAGCGCAGTAATTATTGCTTCAAATAGCACATCAACCACAAATGCTTACGATTTTTGGTTAGCACCTGATACCTGGATATGTCTTGCCTTTCTGAAACGCTGCTTCTAAGGTACTTTGGTACCTTAGCCTCGGTGTGGCTGCAGGGTTTTCCGTCGCTGCCTTAGTGTCTGCGGCACGTTTCAACTGCAGCTCTTCATGAACCGTGGGGTGAATTTTACTTAAATGTTTTGTTAAGTTTGTGGTGTTGCCACAATATTTAATCATTTTGTGACATATTTCACATCTTGCCTCGTTGTTATTAACTAAAATATAATACCTCCAAACCAGACTTCTCTTACGTTCGGACTGGGCCGCCGTTGTGGCCATGCTTGTTAGTGTTTGGATTGGAACGGGAGGCGGAGGAGGAGGGCTTGGCTTGTGAGAAGAGGGGGCGGGAGCAGAGCAGAGCAGGACACGCCGGTGCAGCAGGCGGAAGGAAAAGTAGTGCTAGCATGAGTGCAAGTCGTCAAATCGGAGCAGAAAAAAATGAGGAAAAATATAATTAAAGAATTGTAAGTATCGATATTTTAGCTAGGGAGATCGATACTAAAAAATGAGTAGCCTGGATCGATATGTCGATATTTTGGTATCGATCCGCCCATCCCTAATTCCTACGCGCATTCTCAGCAGCATGATGAAAATAAAATTGAACGTATTTTTTTTATTGTCGGACTCAGTCAAAATCAGCACCGAGTCCGGCAAAAATGACCGAGTCCGAGTCCACAGCCCTGCTTACAGTAGTTCACTACACAACATATTGGGATTTCTTAAAATACTGGATTAGTGTACTTTTGTGTCTTAATGCCATCATAATCAAAATTGAAACAGGCTTGAAATATTTCAGTTTGTGTGTAGTGGACTGATATACAAGTTGTCTACATGCGCTTGTGATCGTCAATAATTTGTCTACATGTGCTCCGCGATTGGCTGACGACCAATTCGGGGTGTCCCCTGCCTACCGCCCCAAAGACTGCCTGCATGCCCGCAAACCTTGTGAGGATACGCGGTTCTCAGGATGAATGAATAAAACAATTCAAATAATGGACTTCACCTTCGATGTTGTCATTTTTGGCAGCCACCTGTAGATGTACAGACGAAGTGATTTGGCAAGTCTTTACGGACGCCCATCTTCTCCACCATTGATTGGGCAGGACGCGAGCGGAGGGCGGATTCTCTGCCGCTCATTGGTCAGTACAACTGGGGGAGGGGAGGGGCTCTCTATTCCTTATTGGCGTGGGGGGCGGGTGCAAGTCGACTGAGTCCTCACTGCTCACGTTTGTCGTCTTCCTGCGTCTGCAGCAAGTCGGAGCGAGTCACCTGGGCGTTCATCTTCTTCCACTTCTTGTCTTTTTCATTGTCGCGGTCGCCCCCTTCATCATGTCCCTCCTGAGCGACGATCCCAACTACCAGCGGCTGGAGAAATGGCACCGGGGCAATGGCGGAAGTATGAAGATGAGGGACATGTTCGCCGCCGAGCCCGACCGCTTCAGTCGCTTCAGGTGGGCGAAACCGAGCCGAATAGCAAACTTGTCCGAAGCTGCACCCTCGCTCGAAGGACGCAAGCTTGCTGGCTTCGTCACGTTATGTCTCGTCGTGCGCCACAAGGTCATCGCCGCCTGTCGTCGTTAGATCAACATTAATTTGTATTTTTGTTTTAAATGTAAATTCCTCTGCTGCTGATGTATTGTCACATTGTAAATGTGGCGCGGATTCTTCAGCTTTTAAACCTTTTGGCGGCTTAAAGCAGGCTAAGCGCAAATGCAAGCTGCAGGGCAAAAGGCAAGGCCACAATTGTCGGACAGCGGCGCTTGTGTGCCACACATCCAAAATGACAATCATCTTCTTCATTATGCTGACTCAACCGTTTTTCTACGTCAACATTCTACACTGAGCGTCAAGCCGTTAGCGGCCATGACGTCACGAATGGTGAGACGTGCCCCGCCGCACGTTCACCTTGCACCCTGCCCTCCATCCTGATTGTTTACGTAATAGTTCAAATGTCAGTCAGCGTGACATCTTTGATGCACGTGCCGGTCCACTTAACCAGTTGGTCCAAAAGAACTTATAAAAATTCTGAACGTAATCGATGTTATTGTGTGTTTGTGCTTGCGAGTCAGTGTGCAGGTGGAGACGCCTGAAGGCGACCTCCTGCTGGACTACTCCAAGAATCTCATCACCCCGGAAGTCATGTCCATGCTCATCGCCATGGTAACCGCTTCTCTTCTCTAATCAGCTCCGAGGTTCGCTTCATTGAGTCTGCAGGGCTTTTTCCCTTGCAACGTTTGCTTTGTCCAAGAGCAAGAAAGGATGGATTGTACCTCCATGTGCCCTGCGATTGGCCTCTCGCCTGTCAGCTAAAATGGGCTCCACCATAATAACCAGAACCCATATTCTAAATCAAGATGGCCTCCGTATCATTCTATATGTGATATGTATCTTTTGGAACTGGTTTGTAACCAGTCCAAAAGCAGGAAGTTGACTCTTGTGTCAGGGCTGCGTGGGAATGTCGCAAGCCAGCAGGTGAAAGCTGGCGGTGGTCCAACTTCCTGCTCAATGGGGTAATGTACCGGCTGAGCGACCGCATTGTTCGACCAAAATGATGAAACGTTTGCGCAATCTTGACCTCTCGTGCTCCGAAACAGTTCAAATATGGCAATACTAGTTGATGGGGATGGCAAAAAAGTGCGGAAGGGGTGGACATCTGAGTCGTCCATCTATGGTGGAGGCACGCAACATGTTGGAGGACTCCACAAATGTTTGCTTTGCCATCAAGTGGAAGCGGAATATCCCCCGTAATTACGCGGGGGCAGTGTTGGCAGGGGCCATCTTCCTATCAAAGTTTTGAAATAAAGTTTCAACATTTTTTTTGGTCAAAGCGTGTGCTATCAATACAGGAGGACAAAAGTTTTTGTTTGACATGTGAAACCTTATTGTGCGCAAGCTCATGCACCGTGCCTTTGCCCCTCCTAGCTTAGCGCTGCTGGAGGCACGCTCTTGAAAACGTCTGTGTTCATATCTGTGCCCAATCATGTGACCCGTGACAGGCCGAGTCCCGAGGGGTGAAGCAGGCCCGGGAAAGCATGTTCAAAGGGGACAAGATCAACTTCACCGAGGTGTGTGCACCGCTCGCTGGCCCCCTCCTCCAGTTGGTGCTCATCCAGCGTGTGCGTGCGCCTTTAGGGTCGCGCTGTGCTGCATGTGGCCCTGCGCAATCGCTCCAACGTTCCCATCCTGGTGGATGGAAAAGATGTCATGCCCGAGGTCAACCGCGTGCTGGACAAGATGAAAGTCTTCTCGCAGGTGTGCGAGTGTTTGTGCGTATGTACATATGTAACGGAAAGTGTTGACTTTGGTGTCTTGTGTCGTGGACAGAAAGTGCGCAGCGGCGAGTGGAAAGGTTTCACGGGCAAAAGCATCACGGACGTGGTCAACATTGGCATTGGGGGCTCCGACCTGGTGAGTTGACCTCGTGTTCGGCCCGAAGGGAAAAGGTCATGCCGATGCTTCTCGCGGGTTCTCCAGCAACTGTCGTTTGTCTGATCTTGACCCTCGCCTGATCCACATGTTTGGCTTTGTGATTTTCAGGGTCCGTTGATGGTGACGGAGGCGTTGAAGAGCTACTCGGCGGGCGGCCCCAACGTCTGGTTTGTTTCCAACATTGACGGCACTCATCTGGCCAAAACGCTGGCTCAGCTTGACCCGGAGACGACTCTCTTCGTCATTGCCTCCAAGGTCATGCCGGCTTTTGGCTCGCTTTGATGAGGGTGAGAATGACGATGATTATTTTTATTTATTTTTGCATGCAGACGTTCACCACGCAGGAGACCATCACCAATGCTGAGTCCGCCAGGGACTGGTTCCTTCGCGCCGCCAACAACGTAAGCATTTTTCTGTTTTTGGGGGTTTTGGGGGTTGATGTCGTGCTGTTCTCAATGTTGCTGTTTTCCAGAAAAGTGCTGTTGCCAAACACTTTGTGGCTCTCTCCACCAACGCGGTAAGTCAACCTCCGTCATCACGTTTCTGACGACCGGTCGAATGGCACGCAAGCAATCTGTCAACTTTTTTTTCGGGATACAGGTCAAAGTGCAGGAATTTGGAATCGACACGGCAAACATGTTTGAGTTCTGGGATGTAAGTATGCGTTTGTCTCTGTGTGCGCGTGTGCTGACGCTTGACCCATGTGTCCGTGTTGTCCGCAGTGGGTCGGAGGTCGTTACTCGCTGTGGTCCGCTATTGGCCTTTCCATCGCGCTGCACATCGGTACACCTGTCGCCGCATCGTCTGTCCTGCTTTTGACCCCTACGCCTTCTCAACTCGCCGCTCGGCTCTTTTTCAGGTTTCGACGGCTTCGAGCGGCTTCTGAGCGGCGCGCACTGGATGGTGATGATGATGATCGTAGCGTTGGTGCAAATACTTACGGCGATATTGACGATCGACGTGTTGCAGGACAATCACTTTGTGAACACCGGTCTGGACGAGAACATCCCGGTCCTGCTGGCGCTTTTGGGCGTTTGGTACGGCAACTTCTTCCAGGCCGAGACGCATGCCATGCTGCCCTACGACCAGTACATGCACCGCTTTGCCGCCTACTTCCAGCAGGTACGCCCAGCGTGTGCGTGTGTGTGAGAGAGAGAGAGAGAGAGAGAGAGAGAGACAAAGAGCCGGCCGGTGTGACGTTTGCAGGGCGACATGGAGTCCAACGGCAAGTACATCACCAAAGATGGAAGTCGGGTCAACTATCACACCGGGCCCATCGTGTGGGGTGAGCCAGGAACAAACGGCCAGCACGCCTTCTACCAGCTCATACACCAAGGTGTCACACACACACGCACGACATGGCGGCTTGTCAGCCACTCAGAGTTGCCAACTGGCTGTGATTTTTGTTGGCAGGCACCCGCATGATTCCTGCTGACTTCCTCATTCCGGCGCAGTCGCAAAATCCCATCAGGGACAACCTGCACCACAAGGTCAGATAACAAGCGCAACATTTCGGGCCAGCAAGATTGGGCTCGGTGTTGCGCAACACAAGCCAATTTGAGAGCACACCTAATCTGGCAATTGTAGTTTTCCTTCCAAATCATGAGCTTGAATTTAAAATGCTCGTCTTTTCAGATCCTGTGTGCCAACTTCCTGGCTCAGACGGAGGCCCTGATGAAAGGCAAAACGGAGGCGGAGGCTCGCCAGGAGCTGAAGGCTTCCGGCTTGTCGGGACAAGCCCTGGACAAACTTCTTCCTCACAAAGTAACAAAGCACACGCACGCAGGCTCTCAGAGTGGTTTGTGAGCGCTTTTCTTTTGAAGGTCTTCGAGGGCAACAAGCCCAGCAATTCAATTGTCTTCAAAAAACTGACGCCCTTCATGCTGGGAGCGCTCATCGGTCAGTCGCCACACACGATGACGGCTGCCATGTGAAGCGACCACCGATGACGATTGTGATATTTTTGTGTGTTCAGCCATGTACGAGCACAAGATCTTTGTCCAAGGCGTCATCTGGGGCATCAACAGCTACGACCAGTGGGGGTGAGTTTGCCGCTAGGACTGCGTTATGTCAAGTCAGCCAAATTGGTGCTAAGTTTGCCTTTTTGTCCCCCGCACCCCCACAGCGTGGAGCTGGGCAAACAGCTGGCCAAAAAGATCGAACCGGAGCTACGTGACGCCACCCAGGTTTCGTCTCACGACACCTCCACCAACGGACTAATCAACTTCCTCAAGAAGAACTTTGCTTGACTTTGTCACATCACATTGCCGCACCTACTTTGTCTCGTCCCCGTGTAGTGTCTCACGTCTTGTCAGAAAAAAAAAGACCACGCAAACGCTTCCTGCGGTTTAATAGGCCCTTAGTGCAGCCAGCAGTGGTGAAAATCTTTGTCAGCAAACAATAAAAATGTCCAAATATTTTCTGCTAAAGCGTGTTAACTTGACAAGACCAAGTTCAAGCTCCTGCAAAGTTTTTTTTTTTAAAAGGAAAAAAAGTCTTTTGGAAAAAAAAAAAAACATCCGTGTGCGTCAATCGGAAGGCTTAAGGAACCTTTTCTTGTTTTTGTTCTCCAGTGCGTTTTGGTTGACGTCAAGGTTGTCGTCTGCGTCTGGGATGTCGTTTCGGTCTCTCTTGCGAGCAAACTTCTTCTTCAGGCTTCCCACTAAACTCTCGTACCTACAACACAACACAACGCTAATAAACAACCCCAAGAGGCCTAGTGGACGAGCGCTCAAGATTGGTCCGCTGCGTCAAAAATGGCTGCCCGGCAACACACCTGAGCGCCATCTCTTCATCCGTCACGTCCGTCTGCATGCGACCAACGTCAGCGGGGTCGGGTTGCCGTTGCCCCGTGGTAGGATTCATCAGCGCCATAAGTTTCTGCAAAAGCGCAACGTCAGACTCTGCGTCACCGTGCCACATCCAACATGACCGCCAAAGCACAAACCTCCACTTCGGGGTTGAAACCGTGGAAAGACATTCGGCCGTACAGAAGACCCTCGAACGGGACAAAACTTTTCTCCTCCACGATCATGTTCCTTGAGGGCAAAGCATCAAGTTGCTCATCCAGTAACACGACGAATCACAATTGATCCACTGTTGGGATGTTGGGAGTAAGACTGATATTTTGTTAAGCATTAGGAAATCACTTTAATCATTTTCCCATTTTTTAGGCGGACGTGCAAATGAATTTGGATGAGGATTGGTCGCGGTTTTCAGACGTAAACATCATTTTTATCCCATCATGCCTTTCTACTGTCGCTAATTATGACGCCGATCAAGCACGTGTGTGTTTAAGTGTTTATTACTCTTGCGTGCGTTGTTCGGGCAGGTCCAGGTACCAGTGCTCGTCACTGATAATCCTTTTCTCGTCTTCTTGCAGCTGTTTCTTCGTCTCGGCATCCAAACCTCTCTGCATGAACTGCCAAGAACCGCGCGAGGATTACATACGCGATACACATTGTAAGGTTTGCATGTGCGTTGACGTGCTGCATCGATCGGGTCATGATTTAACGATGAGCCGGCGTGACGTACCTTCATGCGCAGAACGTTTTTGGAGAGTCTCGTCGAGTCTGCTGACATTTTCAAGGTTGCTCGACGCGGCCACTGAACGTCGAAGAAAAACAAGAATCACCAAATAAAAAGCGAAAGAAAGTCCAGACCGGAAGAAAGCGGAACGGCTTTTCTTCTTCTTCCTTTTCGTGCCGTGTACGACTGCACTCGACTAACACTGCCGGCCCGTTACCGCCACTAAGTGGTTTCCCGTCGTTACTGCAATGGCACACGGGCCAGATAATTATGGAACTAGTCAAAAGACACAATATTAATGAAACATACATACATGGATATTTAAACCCTTCTACTTTATTTGTGCGCACATACTCATACACAAAATTTCTTTGAAAAGGCTATTTATTTATTCATCCTCCGACCCATATACGAGTCCGTCTTGGGAGAGGAGCCATTTTACGGTGCATTCAGGTTCCGTTGGATTTTTCGTGGGGGAAGAGAAGCTGGCGTTATCATGTCGCTTTAAATCACACCAGAACAAATCAGCCTCACCTTTCAAAATAAGTCAATAGAAAGCAAATGAACGACACTTGTCGTAAAAACGCTAAACAAATATTTGATTTGTGTTTGTAAAAGTTTACATTCATTATCTGGCTGTTGTTATTCTGTACTGATGAGACAGAAACCACAGGACAGGTGGTGCCTATCATTTTACTTTGAAAGAGATCCGGGAAGTGTTGTTGTAGTAAAATTTAACCAGTTTCGACCAATCATTAGTTGTCCTTCACACATCAGAACAGCAAAACGATGGAGAGCACAAATACGTCACTTTGAACAATACCATCGCCGATTGTCAGGTAATGAATGAGCCGTGACGTTCATCTTTTCCATGTTTACCTGTAATCAAATTAATTTGAAAGGCGAAATTTGGACGTGATCAGCTCATTGCACTCATCCTATCGCTCACATCTCATTGATAAAAAACAAAAAGACAGCCAAGGCCATCCACGAATTTGTGGGTTTTACTTTCATTGCGCTTTTTTAATCACAGGATAAATTCATTGCACGATAATAATGTTAATGACAACAACAATAATAATAGCTTTCAAGGGACCCGATGACAATGAGTAACAATTACATAGTAATATATTTATTTATTTATGACATATATATATATATACACACACACGCACACACACGCACACACACACATACATACAGTTACTGTGACTGAACCAGCGTTGTGTGCGTGTGCGCGCCCGCGTGTATGCGTGTGTGTGTGTGCCACACAAGCGGGCGGCCGTGTGTCAGCATGCTGGCCAGGAAAGGTTTGGTGCCGGACGGCTTCTTACTGACCCGGCTAGCAGAGGAGCGCGAGCATCCGAACCGGAAGCGCTCCAGGAGCCAGCGGGCGCGCTTCATCACCAAGACGGGCTCGTGTAACGTGGCCCACAAGAACATCAGGGAGCAGGTTAGTAGATGGCGAGATGGAGCACGCTCTCGAAGTTGTTGTTGAACACCTTTTGGTTTAGACTATTGATTGATTGAATGAATGAATTTAAATTAAAATACCTTTCACATATTGGAATGACTGTCATCAAGTTGAGTTGTTGTGGCGCCACCTGGAGTTGATAGGTTGCATCACGTGGTTGCGGTTGCTTGGCAGGGTCGCTTCCTGCAAGATGTGTTCACCACCATGGTGGACCTGAAGTGGCACCACTTGCTCCTAATCTTCACGTCGGCCTTCCTGTGCTCGTGGATGCTGTTCGCCATGATCTGGTGGCTCCTGGCTTTCGCCCACGGGGATCTCCAGCCTCTGCACCATCGCGTGGGGATGGAGATCGTTCCCTGCGTCACCGCCATCAACTCCTTCACATCCGCATTTCTCTTCTCCATCGAAGTCCAGGTTGGACCTTTGCCTTTGTATTCTTGACGGCTCATCTAGCATGCTTCACCATTAGCATCCACAATGACATCCGCAAGATCGGTGCTCCGCAAACATTTTGAAAACAAGAGCTAACAATTGCTAATGGCAAGTGGTGACTAAAAACACATTTCCACCCGTGAGCTTCCTTTTTGGACGAGTATCTTCACGTTCAACCGTTGGGCCATCTATTGAACCCGGACACTGGACGCCGTATGCTAACCAGTAGCTCAGTGATGGCGAACTACCTGGTTAACGCTGAGGGTGGTGCATCCAGGTGACCATCGGCTTCGGTGGACGTATGGTGACGGAGGAGTGCCCGGCGGCCATCGTGGTTCTGATCGTTCAGAACATCCTGGGCCTGATCATCAACGCGGTGATGCTGGGCTGCGTTTTCATGAAGACAGCGCAGGCCAACCGGCGGGCCGAGACCCTCATCTTCTCCCGCAACGCCGTGGTGGCCCCCCGCAACGGGCGGCCCACCTTTATGTTCAGGGTGGGCGACCTCCGCAAGAGCATGATCATCTCGGCTACTATCCAGCTGCAGGTAAGGAGGCTTGGACTGATGGATGGATTCCATTTTTTCACATTGTTGTGCGGCAGGTGATCCGTCGCACGGTGACGTCGGAGGGCGAAGTGATCCCGGTGAGCCAGCTGGACATCCAAGTGGAGAACCCGCTGAGGAGCAACGGCATCTTCCTGGTATCTCCGCTCATCATCAGCCACACGCTAGAGAGAGGAAGTCCACTCTATGATCTGTCTGCTCACTCTCTGGCCACCGCTGACCTTGAGGTCATCGTCATCCTGGAAGGTCCGCAAGCGCCCCCTGGTGGAATGATCCTAAAGAGTCCCGTTATTCTTGTATTGAAATAATAATGTTTTGATATTTGCGTTGTGTCCAGGCGTGGTGGAGACGACAGGCATGAGCATGCAAGCCAGAACGTCGTACACGCCCGACGAGATAATGTGGGGCCGCCGCTTCGTGTCCATCGTGAGCGAGGAGGACGGCCGCTACTGCGTTGACTACTCCAAGTTCGGCAACACGCTTCCCGTGCGCATGTCGGGGCTCAGCGCCAAAGAACTGGAGCAGACGCGCGGCCTCCGGGAGGCCGGCGCTGACGACGCCGCCGATGTGCGACTGCAGGGTTGGGGACTGGTGCGGGCCGGGAGGCGGGCCATCCGGAGGGGGGGGCGGGCCTGCGAGGGCGCTGCATCCCAACCCTGGTACGACCCAGCCCGGGAGGAGGCGGAGCCCGCCGCCCGGGAGGAGGCGGAACCCGCCGCCCGCCAGGAGGCCGTGCCCCTTGAGGTCATCGGCTGAGGGATGTGCGAATGAATCCTTTTGGGGGCGGGGCGCCGACAGACACACATTCACAGACAGCATAACACCGGCGCAGAGGCGATTGGACTCCAAACAACTTGAAACGACAAACCTTTGTTTTTGTCTTTATTGTTGAGCAGCCAGAGGTCACGTGACCTCACAGCCAGAAGACGAGCGCGCTCAGCAGCCAGCCGATCAGCAGCGGCGAGCCCAGCGGGGTCGCGGCCGGCGCCCCGCTGGAGTTGCACAGGTTGTTGTTGCAGCAGCGGTAGGAAAAGGGCGACATGGCTGGGAACATCTGAGACAGGCGCGAGTTGTCGCAATCCGTGTAGCGGATGCACTGACGCAACGTCTTGCCACCTACGCGCACACACAAACAATAAAAACATGCCCACACACGTCAGTAACAAATGAATGTACAACACGACATGATGAGCACATGCACACACACGGTAAGTGCGGGTTGAGGTCACGGCGTGGGCTGACCTTGGACGCTGAGCGTGAGGCAGGCATCCTCGTACGTGCATTCGTGGACGTTCTCGCAGCGGCCGGTGTAGTCGGAGCACTTGTAGCAGCGGAGAGCGCCACCTGCGGCCCACCACAACATTTGACGTGATACTAGTCAAGTTCTTGTCGAGTAGACGAGATGCTACGCGAAGGAAAAGTGGCCGCTCGGCTTTTTTTACGCTAAACTAACTTACTTGCGTGTACCAAGGCCATTAAGATCATCAGGACCAGGACTGGATCTGCGCGTGGCGACATGTCGTCGTCTTCTGCTACAATCCACTCGACACGCAAACCACATAAGGATGAGGCGTATACACACACCACATGTCCATAATGTGCCTTTGTCCTAATCTTCCCACACACACACACATCTGGACACAGAAAGACAGTCACATCAGGACGTGCAAAGACACACAAAGGGCGATTGAGAAGCGTCCGCCATTGATGAGACTGGAAAATGCTTTGGCCGCTCATAAAATCAACACTGGAGACCTTTCACCGATTCACGCTGAAAAGCACACAAAACACTTGCACACAAACATTTAGTCAAGAATGGCACGGTTCATTGGCCGGGCTGCTTGGGTTGGCGTTTGCCTCGACCGCTCACTTGGGCGCTTTGTTCCACTCTGCTCGAATGCTTATGAAGGTCATGGCGCTTGCGTCACTTCGAGCCCGGTTTTCCTAAGAACCCGCAAAAGCACTCCTCTTTGTAAACTGGAACAGCTACTTTTTACCTTCCCTCCCTTCCCTGTGACATGTTTGTGTGATAGCAGTACCATTTATTTTGCACTTTCAATTGGACTTGGGCCCGCACTGATGACGTCACAAGAACAGACTTACTGAGACTCTGCTTTGTCCCTGCTCAGCGCTCTGCACCCTGTAGCACACTTTGAGACCACTTAGGAGCAAGCAAGTTTTTTTTTCCTGCCTGTCCACGTCTGTGCAGTTCACCCACTCAGCCGCTAGATGGAGACGCAGCTTAACGCACTGTTGCCGAACAGGCGAAGAAGATGCGTCAGCTACGTCACTGCTTCTGTATTGAAAACGTCTACCAAACGAACCTAAGCATGTCGTTCGCTTACAGAAGTAAGATTTCGATATTTTTATGGATATTATTCATACATTTTATAACACACAAGTTAGGACACGCGAGAAAGTCGACTTTGAGATTTCGTGTGCGACTGCAACTTCTATTTCGAATTCACGTGTTCAAGTGTTTGATGTGTGCACATGTATGGAGAAGACGTGTTCATTAGGCCATGTGTGTGTTTATAAATGGGTTTTGCTTTGTGTGTGTTTATAAATGTGTTTTTATGTGCCCTCATCAATTCGTTATATTGTTTGGTCGTGCGTCCCAGTGTGCGTTTTTCATGCATGTGTTTACGTTTGTGCTAGGCTGTGTATTTTGATAAACTAATAATTGCATCACAGTTTCTAATGGCTGTTGTAGACCAGACCAGTAACTGAGTTGTCATCAGTTCGCCAAGTTTTTGCAATGGCAATTTAAAATCTCCTAGTTTTCATTTAAGGGATTTATTTTCAGTCCGATGAATGAATGATGGAAGTAATGGTTCGCGGTAGGCAGGCCTTCATGTGTTCACTCTGTGCGCGCATGCATATCCATTCCAGTGACGGAACGAGACATCAGGAAGATGATCGAGCTCCGGGCCGCCAACAGCGCCATCTTCACGGGACAGAGGCACTCGGCCATGCGGGGCTGGAGGTCAGTTTGTCCATCCATCTGTCCGTCTTTCTACTCGCACGTACGCTAATGTTGACGCGGCGCTCGGCATCAGGGCCATCCGACAGGAGCTGGGCCTCGAGGGGATGGTGTCGGCGCGCCAGCTCAAGAAGAAGTGGGACAACCTGAAGGAGAAATACCGGGTGGGTGGAGCGCAACTGGTCAGTCGCAAGCCTTTGCTTTGTGTCGCTGACGCTGGACGAGTTTTCTGTGGCGCAGATTCTGAAGAACCCGCCGGCCGGGATGGAGCGATCCGGGCGACCCTTGTGGCGCTGGTTCCAGCTGATGGACCAGGCGTCCACCGGGCGTCTGGCCACCAGCGCCAAGCGGCTGGAGCCGTTGGCGCTGGATGACAACGACAATCACGTGCCTCGCTTCACCTTTGACGACTTGGCCCAGCACACGGCTCCGCTTGGCTCGGACGAAGAAGCGGAGGCATGTGACGAAGACGTCGACACGGGTGAGATTGACGCCCGGCCGGGTGGCTCGTTTTGTCACGTAAGGTTGTGCTAGGAATCTCTGCACGAGTTTTTTTTGTATAGTGGGCTATTCAGGCAGTTGATGATGTCAGCAATTAAAGGGGAACCCAAGTCTTGATAGCAAAACGCCTTGATTGCCGTCCATCCTTAAAGCGAGTGTTTGCGCACTCTTCAGCTGTACAGAACCTGTTGAGCGTGGACGTCCCAGAGGTGAACGGTGACGCTAAGATGGACACGCAGCAGGCCGCCGGCCAGCAGCTTCGCCCCCACGACATCGCGCTGCTGCACGAAGGCCTCGCCAGGGGCGGCCTCGAGGTGGAAGCAGAGGTGGAGGTACCGTCCTGCGGCAGCCCCTCCGACCACGAGCTGCTACGCGACAGGCAGGACTGGGACCGGGCCGCGCTGGAGCGGGACCGGGTCGCGCTGGACCGGGACCGGGCCGCGTTAGAGCGGGACCGGGCCACGCTGGAAAGGGACCGAGCCGCGCTGGAGCGGGACAGGGTGTGTCTTGATCGAGACCGGGCCTTACTAGACCGGGACCGAGCTTTCCTGGAGCGGGACCGGGCGCTAGCCGAGCGGGTTCGGGAAGAGGCAGCCCGGGCCCGATCACTGCTCACGGATGGCAAGAGGATGTTGGAGAGCGAGCGGGCGGCCAGGGAAGACAACGAGTTGTCTGGAAAGCAAGGGATGGTGCCGACTAGTTTCTATCAGAACTTGATGGCCATCGAAGTCAGACCTGAGCAGCTGGAGAGCACGCGGAGACTGGTGTCGTTGTTCAGTAAGCTGGTGGACAAACTTTAGAGGCTCGTCCCATTTGACCGGAATGCCTCTGTGAGGCGGTGCCAGCAACCTTTTACTTACCGCTGCGCACAAGTGAATGGGTATAATGTCTAGGCTCCGAATGGCAGACTTATTTGACTTAATGAATGTCTTATTTTAATGCAAAAAACATGGTCTTATATTCGGGCCAATACGGTATTTATTACCTCCCATTTTGTACATGTGCAAGCTAATTCGCAATTCTGTCTCAACCTGTGTGGATCAGGAAATGTACAGTTTTGGGTGTGCGCAACATTTATGTAAAATACAGAACATGCTTGGAAAGGGGATATGGCGTATGTTGATGCTTAATGGCAATATCAATCGGTGAATAAGGTTGTTGTGGAATTTGTGCCAGGAAGTTTGACACATTTTTCTTATGGTGTATGTATAGTCAATGAATTTGCATATTGCTGTTTACAGAATGAATCGGGAGATGCAAAAAGCATTACAGGTTCATATTCTACATTTGAATCATCACCTTAATTCTGCATGGAATCTGTAAATGATCGTCAAATGCTGTCAATTTTTGTGTCGTTTGTCTGCACGAGTGTATTTGTATTTCTACTGTTGTGCTTCAATTATGTAAATGAAGATTGAGTCCAAATCAAAAGGATTGTAAATACGATGGAAACCAGTGCAAGACAAGCTGATTAAAAGCTGGCAAATATTTGACGTTAAACAATCTTGTAATTCATTTTGGTTTTGGTGGACGTCAAAATCATCAATATTCCATGACATCACTGTAGTTTGACAACAATGTTGTCCCTTTATTAAAAGATGTTAAAAAGAAATTACATCAGTCCTCAAGAAAATCACATTCACACACTTCATTTCATAGTACAGTATCAAATACAATACAATCCCAGACAAAAAATAAAAGCTAATGTATGAAAATGATCATTTATGAAGATATGCATCAAGCCAGAGACTCCCTGAAGTCTTCAGTGAACTGCAAAATGAAGACAGCAAGTGGTTAAAACACCAAAATGGATTTTTGTCCAAATAGCAGATGTTACCTGAAGACATCAACCAGACCTTCCCCCATTGTCTTCACTTGGTAAGAAATGTTATGTTTCTCACACAGGGCGCGCACCAGTGGCGCCACCCGGTGGTAGTTGTGACGCGGCATGGTTGGGAAAAGACTGCAACGCACAATGTAGCCATTCAGCTTTCCAAGTTTCTTGCTATCCTGCTGAAAGGACTTACTGATGTTCTATCTGGAAATTGAGATGCCCACTGAACCAGTCGTTGAAGGGGGACTTTTCAATGTTGCAGGTGGCTTGTAGCTAAAGCACAAACGAGACACACGATGATTCTCAAGTAGTGACAACAAAATAAAAGTTGACTAGATTTCCAAGCTAGCACCTGCAAGCTGAGCCAGTCTTGATGCTTCTCGTGGTCAATGTCCATGGGGAGGTGATTCATCTGAGTCACCCACACGAACCAGTGGCTCTCTAGAAACCTGAGAAGCACACCAAAACGATGACCTTGAAGGTAAAGATTGAACGCTTTGATTTATTTGATGAATTTAGTTGAACAACAGTGGCCTCTGCAGGTGGTTACTGTCAGTACATGACCTATGCACAAGTACTGTAACCATAGAAAATGTCCTTTTTTGTTGTTTGTATACCAACTATCGGGTCTCTAGGGTACCTGTCCAATCATCAAGTATGAAATTAAAACAATCAAGGATTTTTTTTTCCATTTCTGAAAAGCATTCTGTAACCTCTCGGGTTTCTCTTCCCCTGATTTGGAAGCAAGGCTGGCTGAAGCTCTTGAGCCACTTGCCAATGATGGCAGGACAAAAACTGTGAAGCACGACAAATTCAGAAACACACACAGCCTCCAACAGTTGCGACGCCCCTGCTATCCTGTCAAAGCCAAAAGGTAAGCAGAGCTGCACAGAGTTTTATTGGACACACAGAAATGAAAGAAATGCTTTATTGCATCCAAGCAGTGGGATCAAGTGCTACTGTTAGGATGACGTCAACAGGTTTGCCGTCATTGAAATAGTAAGAGTATTTTGGGACAAATTAATTTCTAATATATGCAATGGCAACAATCATCTTCATTTATGTTGGAATTATTCACAAGCTTCCGAACGTCTTTGTAAGATGGACTACAAGAATGAGCGCGCACGTCGTTGCGAAGTAATATTGTCAGTTAATGGTCGCATAGTGTGACTTTGGTCAGCACTAAATCATTTACTTCACATTCGGGAGTAACCAAGGGCTCATTTTCCACCACAGTATTATTCAGCAATGATTTAAACCCACAACCCTGGCAGCCACAGCACATTAACTTTACATCAAATAGATGATTTGAAAAGGCATGAGCTTATTGAAATACTAAATCACTTACCTGACAAACATGATGAGCGCCACTGAGCCCAGGAGACCATAAAGTGGAACATAACAACTGAAGTATCGAAGGTAGTAAGAAAAGCACCAGACCATATCCTACAGAAGAAAAAAAAACGTCTTAATATAACGAACCGATGATAATTCTTTACTCTGTCTTACATAGTAAAACCAAATAGAAGCCATTTTTAAACTGAAGCCTATTGGGAAATGAAGCGGTTAGCAATAATGTACAATACCACACAGTGAATATTAAATGTTCTTTACTTTGACAAATTTTGGTAGACAAATCAGTGAATTATTTAGCATGCAAATGACCAAGGCCTCCAAATGAGGAATTGTTTTTGAGCACGCAAGCTAACTAACTTGTTAGCAAGTTAACTTGTCAGCAAGTTTCCTAACAACATGCTACTCTTGCTCGTCTTAAATATTTACAAGCAAAAAAAAAACTCTTCCTAACTGTTTCCAAATTCTCAATTGAGCAGAGGCGTCATCTTACCACCCAGTCACACCGTGAGATCATCACACGCATGATTTGAAGTTGGAAATAAATTGGAATTAGCAGTGGAGGTCCAACTAAAACGAAACATTGGAACATTGAATTCATTGATTCATATTGTATTTTAAAAGAGAGAGAAGAATAGGAGAATACCCAGGAAGAAGTAGTAGTGCTGATGGTTGTAGGGCAGAAGTTTGATCTTTTTGGTGCCATACTGTGAAAGAAAGACGATTGCTGGGTTAGGATGGCAGGAGCATGTTGGGCGCTGGTGGCTAGGCCAGCCATTAAGTAAAACTTGCCTCTACAGGCTGAGTGGCCCCGACAACAAATATCTTCAGCATGTTGACGTCGGGGTCTTTACTAAAGACGTTGGGTTTAGCGTGATGCTGAAAGTGTCGATGATTCCACCAGTTAGCAGAACCTCCCTGTAGATGAGAAAAGGTACTTTCCTTCCACGTCATTAGGGTTATACAAGACGTTCTGTTACCTTCAAATGCCCAATGAGAAATTGTTGCGTAAGATGATTCCATGAGGATTTCTTGAAGACAGACAGATGACCAAAATCATGCTGCAGCCATCCAGCCTGGATCTTACGAGGGAAAAAAGGCCTCAGTTTTTGCATAGAATAACTCAACAGGTAATCACGTTGTTGCTATTACCTGTGCAGTTGCCATTAAGATGGAACAGAGCGCCGTCGGGATCCAGCCGGTCCCCCCGAGACGTATGAGCAACCAGGCTAGGAGCTCCATCAGCAGGATGTGAGCCAAATGGGCTAAGAAGAACAAAGAGTGGGCCCGAAACAGACCCTTTTGCTCTGCATATGCATGTAAAGCCCGGAAGTCCTGGATGACTGCAACCTGGAAAACGGGGAGGAGCATAAACACGCACCGTGAGGATTTCGGAAATCCAACCGTTGAGACCCTCAAGTCACTCAAGACCTGAAGTTCGAGACCTACATGAATACCATCCTCAAAAAGGCCCAACAGAGGATGTAAAGAGGCATTGCTGGCCACAATATTTGGTCATGTGACTTTTGCAAGCGCAAGAGCAGCTGTGATGGATCAAAATTAGGAAAGATTATTTTTAATTCTTATTCCCAAATGTTTTTTTGATGGTTCTTACATTTTTCGCTCTGTCCTGGCTAGGTTCTGTTTCCGCCAGCTCTCCAATCAGCAAGGGCTTTAAAAAGCGTTGCACATACTTCTTGTCAGGATGAAAAGCAGTAAATGCTTCCTAGACAAAAAAAATATTTTTTTATAAAAACATCACACAAAAAATCCCAAGCATCACATACCGTGGCATCCTCTCCAGCATAATGCCGGATGACCCGAAAGCCTCCAGGATGCCTCTTGGCCCACTCGGTGACGCAGTACACCTTCCGATTGATCACCAACCACTGGTCATTTCTGCTGCAGTGTTTCTGCACCTCTTCCCAGGTGAAAAGAGCGCTTCCCGCTGGCTCTGTCTGCTGGTCCCCGGCACCCATTCCTCAGAGCCACAGTCTAAAGCACACAGTGGCTGGGAAAGTTGGTACAGTGTGCTGTGTAGACAGCTGCTTTTTTTTTTTCTCGTTTTTTTTTACCCGTTGCTGTGTGCTCGCAGCCTGCTTGTAACGCAAGTTAACGAGGACAATGAGCAGAGGAACAGACACATAAATAATTTATGATGAATTTGATATGTGGGATGCTGTTATTGTCAAATTGGACGTGCATCATGATTACGCACCTGAGCTCTGCTACAATTCATGTCATATTGTAATATTAATATAGTCCAAAAATAGACACGAATACGACGTTACCAAACCACATTCTAGCACTGTCACATTAATCGCAATAATATCAATGGCAAATATTTCAATATCGACTGCGAGGGTGTTTCTGTCTGCAGGATTGGAGCGTTAAGACAAATAATAAAAATAAATAAAAATAGACTCACATATTTTGCGCTTTAGAAGCACACGCGGGCGCGCCTGTACAACTCACTCATCCTGTTCGGATCAATTTATAAAATTGTGAACAACTGCCGAATTAGAATGTATTTACCTCGTTTTGCCTTGCTGACTATTTCATGGTGTCATTCATTACAAATTCCGAGGCGATCGTCCGACGGCTTTTGGACCAATCGGCGTACAGTAAATAAAGGACCGGCTTCATGTTGCCCAAATGTGTCAAATACGCCCATCTACTTGTATGAATATGGAGGAGTATTACTTTAACATTAGTATGCAGTTAGTGTTAATGTATTTTTTCTTATATTTTTTTCTATTATACAGCACTTGTACGTTTCTTATTAAAGTTAAAAAAATCAAACCGATGTAAATTCACATTAAAGGTATTAGCAGTATTTAATGATGGTTCTAACTAGATTTAAAATGTATTATTTCTGTCTGTCCGTCCAATATGTTTAGCCATATATGCAATTTATTAACTAAACAATTCAAATTAAAGCAATCATTTTGTGACTGCATTTTAATACTGACCTCAACCAGCAGGAAGTACAAACGAGCAGCTCAGACAGACACTTGTGCTCAGGTGGATAAAACACATGTACTCGCATCAGTGATCGTCCTAAAAAAAAATAATAATAATTTTAAATGACATGATTTGCGTTTGGAACATGGTGGAGTGCCTTGAAAACACTCCATGTGTAGTGATGCATTGGGTCACTGTCTGTCAGCGAGAGGTTGTCAGACGGGTGCTTCGCTTTATTTGCTGCTCGGTACCATCAAGCCACTATTTGCAGTCATCAAAGAAAACCATTGCCTGTCCAAAGATTAGAATGACCCGTAATGAAGCACACTGACAGGCTGTCTTTTTAAAAACGCCAAACACAATGACCTTGTTCCTTTTTTAAACAAAATTCAACAGTTTATTTGTTTCTCCATGCTGTAGTCCACACTCAAAGATCAAACACGAATAATAAAATGATAAGACAAATAAAATTGCTTATATAAAAGCAGAGAGCTTTTTTGGGGGGTTTGGAAAATAATGTGAGATTCATAACCTACGTTGGGCCTCTCTATTCCTCTGCTTCTCGTCCCGAAGTTCCTTTCCCGAGCTCCAGTGCTTCTTTAAAATCTCTGAAGCCAATATCTATGTGACATCGCTTTGAAAGAGGTCTGCTCTCAAAGCTCAACGAAGGTCTACATGCATAGTGTCTATTTGGTCGCCCTTCCAATCAAAGGCATCAAAGACACCAATTGTAAGTCATTCTCCTATGATATAATATGCTATCTAATTATAATTTGTCTACAAAAAGGATCATATCACAGATGCACAGATATTTACCACGGCATCATTTTTTCATTTGCATTCACCTCTACAGTCACATTCATTGACCTCTTCAGCTGTCTCGTCTGTTGTCGGCTGCTCTAAATGGGCCAAGTCATTTCAGGACAATGTGGAACAGAAAAGTGCGAATCAGCATATCAGACAGGATTATCCTCAAGCAGCCAGTCACCCCCCTCTCCCCTCGTGCCACCTCCTCGCCGGGCCGCTTCAAAAATCGAGGCGTTGAACATCTGACCTCAGCAGCTTTGCAAGGCTTTTCTTCACAGTCGTAATCCATTTACATAGTGGTCTGGAAGGATGAAGTCATTTCATAGACACATCTGACTTTTTTGACAAACATCATTTTGAAATTATGACATTAACATAGTACAGAAAATAATTTCATGTTTCAATGCCTATGATATCGTGATGGCCTTGAACACCAGACGGCCGAATAATACAAACACAGTGTATGATAAAGAAGAGTTTCACAAATAAGTGACAGCACATAATATTAGTTGTCTTTGTTAAGAGGGCATCAATATGAGTTTTGTCAGACTGTCTACTGCAATTTGAATTATGTGCTAGCATTAAACTCAAACTAGGGGACTTTTGTAAGTTTAGTTAAACATGCTTGCAAATACACTGGAGGTTCGGTTTTCGAACACAAGGCTGTTCGAGAAGTAAATCGTTCGAATTCCGAATCATATTTTCCCATTACAAATAATGGAAAAAAAATAATCCGTTCCAGGCCCAAAAAAACAACAACGCCTTTTTTAAGCATTTTTTTCGTTTGCGCATTTTTGTCCAATCGCGCAACTGCAGTGCACCGCCGAACGTGCAACGGTAGCGCGTCGCCGACCGCGCAACTGCACCGCGCTCGTCGCATTATTGTGACAGAGCGGTCGCTAAAATTTAGAAAATATTTTTAAAGTCATGATGTACTTTCCAAAATTTAAGTGGACCTCAGTACGCAGGGAACCGAATTTCGTCCGACATCCGAAGCAAAAAAATCTCAAATTTTTTGTTCGAATACCGATTTGTTCGAGAACCGGGACGTTCGAAAACCGAGGCTCCACTGTACTTATTAAAGCAGCACTGTTGAATTATTCACTGTCTGCTAATTGTTGCCACCGTTTAGTGAGCTTTTTCTGTTTGAACTGGAGAGAAACGAGGTCACTTGTAAGAAGAGGCGCCACTGTGCGTCATCATGCGGCACAAGAAGGCACGCTCAGTTTCAACTGTACTCACTTCATTTGATTGCACAATATTTATGAGCCAGAAAAATATTACACACATTATGAAATAAACTAAGAATATGTTCCGACCCTGTGGATTGCAAAAATAGTTGTGCATGTTCATTGTGACATTGCTCTAACAACAACGTGCATGTTGGTCAAGGACTGTCACGTTGTCCTGTGTTCGCGTGCCTGCTTTGTGTCCTGTTAGCCGAATGTTACCAGAGGTTGTCGTCACAGCTTTTAAACTAGTCAATAAAAAGCTGTGAGACAAACCAACGGCTCATATTTATTTCTCCGATTGTAAATACCATTCATCAGTTTCGCAAATATTTTCCCATCCATAGTTTCCACCTTAGCTTGTTGTCAGGTTTTCCTTTGTCATGAATTTAAAAATGAGGCAAGTTAGTATCAATTGATACTCACGCACTTGATAATGTGATGTGATGCCCAGCCGTTCCGGTTACACAGTGGGGGAGAGGGAAGGAAAGACGGAAGGAAAGAAAGAAGGGGGAGGAAGCGCAGCAGTTGAATGTGAACCTTCTCCCCGATGGCAACACGCGAACGGCTTGCGGTCAGCTTTGCAGTGTTGTTAAAATGTGCAATTACTTGCGCCTTTGTGGAACAGACCTTCGGATGGACCTCGGCCCGTTTCTAATGGGGACTAGCCGCACCAACTTCCTTTAAGTGTTTTTCGTTGCCGTCGGCGGGGTCACCGAGCTGAGGTGGACAGTTGCTGACAATGTAAAGCTAAGGTTGAACCTGTATTAATAAGGAGTGTTGATCATGTGACCTAAAAGGTGTTTAAAAATTAATGATAGCGAAGCGTCAGACTGGCAAAGACTCAACTCAAAACTGACTTTTATATATTTAACCTTGACTACCTGCAGTACTACTACTACTACTATTACTACTACTACTACTATTATTACTACTATTACTATTTTTATTACTCGGCATTGTGCTAGATGAAGGCACATAGAGACGCCTAGTGGAGTGCGGCATGGTGATAGTTAATTGGCCTGAGGCGTGATGTTTTTTTGCAAGCTCAAAACAAAAGCGGTTACCAAGTTTGTCTGTCATCACATCACATGACTGCTCTGACTCAAGCGCAGAGTCAGGGGGCCACAGAATGGGCAACTCCTCCGGGAAGGGCGAGGGCGATGAGGAGGAAGACGAGGTGGAGGGAAAAGACGGCGAAGAGGTGGGAATAGTGCAGAGGAAGAAAAAGAAGAAAAAAGAGGAGGAAGTGGAAGAAGAACTTCCACTGGGGGTGGATGAGTTGCTGGAAAGCGGAGATCCAGTCTTGGACTTGAGCTACCGGAAATTTAAGCGCTTACCTGCTCGGGTTTGCGGACTGACGCATGTGGAGAAGCTTTACGTTTGTGGAAATAGCCTGCGTGTTCTTCCTGAGGGTATCACCCAGCTACAAGGTCTGCGGATTCTTGCCCTGGACTTCAACAAGATGGAGGATGTTCCTCTGGCCATTTGTCAGCTGGCTCACCTCAGCCGCCTCTACCTGGGCAGCAACCGCCTCATGACACTCCCGCCCGAGCTGAAGAACCTTCGGAATCTCCGCTGCCTGTGGCTGGAGAGCAACTACTTTCAATGGTTTCCGAAAGAACTTTACGAACTTCCCAACCTAAAGTCCCTGCAGATAGGTGACAACCGCCTCAAGACGTTGCCTCCTGACCTGTGCCGCATGGAGACGTTGAGGGGACTGTGGCTCTACGGGAATCGCTTCCAGACTTTCCCCAAAGTCCTTCTAAGCATGGAGGGCTTGGAGATCCTGGACCTGGACCGCAACAAGATATCCGAGTTCCCCAACCTGAAGCGCCTCCAGTCCCTTCGTCTCTTCTCCTATGACCACAACCCGGTCAAGGAGCCTCCTAAAGTGGGTGAGGAGGTGATAGTGGTCGGGGAGGGCGCTGCGGAGTTTTTGGAGGAGCGTGAGGCCAGAAAGGACAGAAGACGACAGGAGGAAGAGGAGGCGGCTCTGGCGGGAGAGGAGCCCATCATTCACGGCATTTTGAAGAACAGCAGCGCCAAACGTGCTGCCGACGAAGAGGACGGGGAGGAGGCCGGGTCGCCGGTCCTCGGGTACGACGGCGGCGAGCTGGAGTATGACGAGGAGGCGTTTGAGTACGAGACGGAGGAACTGATCTGCGAGGCCGAGGGCTTGGAGTACGAGGGAGAGGACCTGGAGTACGACAGGGCTTACGTGGATTATGAATATGAGGAGGACATGGAGACGAGGGTAGAGGCATGACATCAAACCTCCAGACTATCTGCAGGCAGGTGGACAACAGGCTTCTTTGCTCCTGTTTATATTTACTTTTCTCTTTCGCTGTGAACATGAAAGTATGAGTTTCATCTCAGGCTACTGTGAAGCAGAGCAGAACTGTGCGTGTGTTGTAGTATTAAATTGCCACCCACCCGAGGAAGTCACTGTCAATCATTTCCGATTAAAGAAGCGCACCAGTTGCTCTCAGCTGCAAAATAGCAGCAGTGTATTGCTGAAATGGATTAACAGCATGTGCATTCATTTCAATGGGGGAAGAAAATTTGAGATACATTTGTCAAGGTCATAGACTACAAATAATGTATTTTAGTTCTTGCTATCTATGCCAACAAAGTATATGTGACAGGAAAAACAATTATATGCTGGTCCACTAGATCACTGGTCCCCAACCTTTTTTGCGCTACGGACCGGTTACGTGTCAAAAATATTTTCGTGGACCGGCCTTTATATAAATAAATAATACATTTATATAAATAAATAATACATTTATAATAAATATACAAGTATGATGAAATAAAGTGATACGACTGGCATAAAAACAAGTATAAACGACATGCATTTTTTATGATTTATTTATTAGTAATCATTTATTCATTATTTATTAAATTTTATTAATAAAACTCACCATTACGTTGAATTAGTGGGAGCACTGAGCTTGTTTCTCAGAAACGAGCCAGCCCCATCTAGGCGTACTCTAGGAGACAATGAGACCCAAAGTGGTTAAGGTTTGTCTTTTAATGCAGGATGCTTGGTCTCCATGTGCCGAAGCAGTTTAGAAGGCTTCATTGCCTCGTTAGCTAGCCCTGTCGCCACATATTATACAGAGTGCGCTTAGCGCGTCAGTCACCCGTGGCGATAAATCCATATTTTAAGTAGGACTCCAGAAATTTTCTCACGAGCCAACACTACCTAAATCTGAGGTGTTCGAGCGCAGCGACGGAGCCACTCGACAAAAGTGGCGAGTTCGGCGACCACTACGCTTTCACTTCTAGTCATTCTTATCCGTTCAGTATTTTGTTCCGCGCGCGTTGGGTAAGTACAAAATAGTGTTGGCTCGTGAGTGAACAATTCGTTCAAAAGAACGAATCTCTTTCAGTGAACGAGAGTGAACGAATCACTTCCTAAAGTGATTGGTTCTTTTTTTCAGTTCATATGACTTCAACCAGTAGATGTCGGTAATGCGCATTGAAGCTGGTGCCACCTAGCCGTAAAACAAAACGAAGAAGAACATGACGTAACTTCCCGTTCACGAACGCGTTGTCAAAGTCAAAGTCTGCTTTATTGTCAATTTCTTTACATGTCAAGACACACACACAGATCAAAATTACGTTCCCACTATCCCACGGTGACAAGACATAGTACGCGGTGTTGGTGGACCAGGAGAGGTCCTCACTGATGTGCACCCCCAGGAATCTGGTGCTGCTCACTCTCTTCACCACAGCACCGTCGATGGTCAGTGGCAGGTGTTGGGTGTGACCCTTCCGGAAGTCAACAACAATCTCCTTGGTCTTGTTGACGTTCAGCAGGAGGAGGTTGTCCCTGCACCACGTGGCCAGAAGGTCGACCTCCGACCTGTATTGAGTCTCGTCGCCCCCAGTGACCTACTAGAGTAGTGTCGTCGGCGTATATCAGCACGCGGTTGCTACTGTAAGTTGCAGTGCAGTCATGCGTCAGCAGGGTGAAGAGCAGCGGACTGAGCACGCAACCTTGGGGGGCCCCCGTGCTCAGCGTGATGCTGGCGGAGATTTTGTCGCCAACACGTAGCACCTGAGGCCTCTGACAGAGGAAGTCCAGTAGCCAGTTGCAGAGGTAGGTACTGAGGCCCAGCTTGTCAAGTTTGCAGATGAGTCGCTGTGGTACAATGGTGTTGAATGCAGAACTGAAGTCCCCAAACAGCAATCTCACATACGCACCTTCTCTTCTCTCCAGGTGGGTGAGGGCTGAGTGGAGGGCAGAGCAGCTGGCATCCTCAGAGGACCGTTTGGCTCGGTACGCAAACTGGAAGGGGTCAATGGTGGGGGGGTAGAATGGCCCTGATGTGCTCCATGACAAGCCGCTCAAAGCACTTCATGATGATCCGAAACATTTCTTCGCAGAGAAATGTTTTGGATTTGTGTAGGGTACATTGTGACAGCAAACGAGCAGGTGATCGAGCAAGCGTCTGATACGAGAGCATTGTGTTCGTATGGAGTGTGTTTGAAGTGAACAGCAGAGAAGAAAGGAACAAGGCAAAGTGTTGTGAAATAAAATATTACCTGTAATACGCATTTTGTCATTTGCTGATTGAAACTGCTAATTAAACTGTGAATTGAAACTAATAGGTAGAGAACTGAACTCTCGCTCTTTATATAGCTGATGTGTCTTGCGCATCCGTTCTGCGCATACTGTCATGGCGGCCTCCGTATGATATCCGGTCTGCGATGGAGATTAAAAAACAAACAATATTTGACAATAACACCATCAAGGATTGCACCATCGCATCAAACGATGGGTCGTCAATTATGAATTTTACTGACTAAGTGTGTTGGGCAGGATGGCTGAATGCGATGCGCGATTGACAACAAACAAGAAGAAAGGTGATTTCAAGGTTTATTTCGAGGGAGATTTTCTTCAAAAATTGTTGTACCCATGTATAATGCGCACCCCAGATTTTAGGACAATAAATTTGTTACATTTTGCGCATTATACATGGAAAATCACGGTATATGGTTTAATGGAGCAGCTCAAGCGAATAGTATGGAATGGCATAAGGTACAAGGCATCACCTGTGTGGAGTGGGCTTCTTCTCAGTAAAATATGTACCTTGGCTCAATAAAGTTTGGGAAATACTGTCCAAGTGTACCCGTTTCTGTTCGTGGAAGTATACATCACTTTACAGAATTTACACTGCGTCTGTTTAATGTACCTAGCGGCACACCTCAAGGCGACCATGTGTCTTGGATTTAGAGCTACAAAATATTTATGACGTGGTAAACACATGAGCCTCTTTCCGGTCTCAGCATTGTGTAAGCACTGCTGTAAAGTCCAACAAAGAAGCGTGCCCAGACCATAAAAGGCAAGTCCACATGGAGGTCGACTACAAACGGGTAGCAAGTAATGATTTTGCTCACTAGCGCTACCTCCTTGTAGGTCAGGGCCTCCGCTCCATCATCAACTTTGTATACTTATTTTTTACCCACTTCTGCATCCACACTTTCTCTACCTGTGTCTCTGAACGTGAACATGTCCTCCTCTCATCCCCACAGTCATTATTCATGGAGTGTTCGAAGCGTAACGCAATACTCGTATCTTTTTTCCCTCACATTGAAAGAGTGAAATATTTATCCCCCGCGCGCTGAAATATTCATGCTGCCGCATACTCTCATGTGTCTGCCTGTCTTTGCTACTGGTGTTGCCCAGCATACTCAATCTGATGATTGCTTTACTGGAATATTTATCATCCGAGGAAGACAAGATTCACGCATGAAGGGGAATGCATTAAATATCAAGATGCAAACAAATATATTTTTGATTATTATTACCAGCTCAGTGACCTAGTGGTAGAGTGTCCTCCCTGAGAGTGGAAGGTTGTGGGCTCAAACCCCGGCCAAGTCATACCAAATACTATAAAAATGGGACCCATGCTTGGCACTCAGTGTAAGGGGTTGTAAATGGGGTCTCTTAGATCACCAAATGATTTCCGAGCGTGGCCGCGCTACTGCTCCCTTCTCCCCCAGGGGATGGATGAAAATCACACGGGGATGGGTTAAATACAGAGGACAAATTTCACCACACTCAGGTGTGTGTGTGTGACTTACACTTATCGCTATCCATCCGTTTCCTTTTGTACGTGTCCTCGTTAATGTCACTACGTACACTATGATTATTATCACAGTTAGTGAAAACTATGCCGAATGCACCAGTTTTCTGAAGCTGAGCCGTGATTGGTTGGCAACTCTGATGTCATTACCAGTCGACAGCAAGTAACAAAATGGCCACCTCGGCGGTGGATAAAAACATATACATTTTGCTGCTTAATTCCTATTCCATAACCCCAATATTGATTAGAATGCCATGTTTAGATTAGTGGGACCACAGACAACATTTTGTAAAGAAATATTTTTGGCGAACTTAATGTCTTGTTTTGACAAAGCAAGCATGTATTTCGTATGCATGACGCAAGCACTGTGCACTTTTGGACCCTCAGTGTTGAGGCCACATGATGTGATGACAACACAAAGTGCTTGAGTCTGGGTTCAGCGCCGGGTGGCAAAGAGGCTGACACGCCACAGACGTCTGTGGGAATCTGTGTCGCACTCCCTCGCAATATTGAGCCTTTTTGTTTACACTCCTCTCATCCTATGTAGGTCAGCGAACACCGCCAAGTGGCACTGCAAGATTCTCAACACAAACGTGCAACTTCACCACCGTGATGCCATCGCTGCACAATCTACTGACAAATAATACTGAGATTCTGCTTTTATGGACTCAACTAAAAACGTATTTATGTATTTAGTTGTCAATTTTTGTTTTGTTGTTTCTGTTGCTAATTTGTATATCTTTTGTTTGTCTAAGATTTTCTTTCTTGAGACCGCTCTCTACCTAGTTTTAGTTCAAATTCAGTGTGTCACATTCCCAACAGTGCAATGGCTAGATTTTTTTCTATATAATATCCCTCCATTTCCCCCCTCTGCTACTCCTTCACATCATCACATTCTCTACCCAGAAGAAGATCATGGGGGTTGTTGGTGGTCATTCTCAGTCATCACAACCGTTCGCTGCTGCTCAGCCATGTGCAACCATACAGTAATGGAAACGTCATTGGATACACTGATGGATGACAAAATCCTCGAGGCATGCTGGCCGCCACTGTAAGCACAAATAAAAGAGGCAAATATTGTCTGGATGGCTTTCTTTGAGATTTAATGGAACACAGCTCAACTGGAAGGTGTCACAAATGGGATTTGTAGTGGACAGTGATGTACGTGACTCTTTATTAAATGAGTGCCAAAGAGCTTTTGAAAACAATGCCCTTAAACAATGTAGATACATCACTAAAGCATGTTATGTCCAATAAAAGAAAACACAATGCTATCATAGGGATATTGTTGAAAAGATACAAATGATAAGTCTTAAGGGTTCTAAAATGTAGACCTAGAATAGTATAGTTTGGTCTCTTTGTCTGCTATTATCTTTTTCGCTTGTTTCTTAAACTATAAATGAGCCTACCTTCAGTTCAACGTTTGGCCACTGGATGGCAGTATGACACCAAATTGCCCTAAAACGATATAAAAGGGAGGCTATGTAAAACTGATGGATGATTTGAAATTTGCTTTGACATTGAGGTAAATTTTGGATTCTATGCGTCTCTGTATGTCACCTTAAATGGCGACCTAGCAGCAGTGAGAAGACCCTAAGCTATTTTTGCATTTGCTATTGTACAGAGAAGCTCTAGTTTCAGTCATCTGTAGGTACTTAGAATATGGAAGGGCCATTCGTCCGTGACCAGGAAGACCTTGTCCATGCCCTTTTAAGGGCATCGGAAGTAACCAGTAGAGCGAGACTCGGACCGCAGCTGTTGTCTTACGAGGTACAAATGATGGGGGAGAACAGATAGAGAGGCGCGCGAGGGGCTTTTTGGGGGCGAACATCTTTGCTGTTGAGGGCTGAAACATCTTTGCTTTTGGGGCCACTCAAACTTTCGGAGATACATCACTCTGACATCGGTTGAATAAAATCTTTTCCCAATCAGCCGTGTGTCACTGGAGTGCTTCCCTGGGCCAGCCCTCGTCCACCGAGTGTTTTTTTGGAGACCCGCGAAACAACAAAGACCATTCACTACAACATCTTGATAAAAACGTCCAGCAGAGGCAGAATGACACTTTGAAGAAAATGTCTTCTCGCCATCTGTATGCGATACATCTACACGTACATCACATTATCATCTCAGACACCCTCTGGTGTATTGAAGACATTTAAGAGACAGAAAAAAAGCAGCCTGAGCTGAATATCTGTGATTTTTCCGACAATCTAATTCCCTTGTACTTTTCCTCCCCTCAAATTAACTCAGCCATTTAAAACAGTCATCACACTATTAAACAGTGGGATGTTAATTCTTTTGCTGTGCTTTTGTGCCTGCGGATTCAATATGGATACTTCAAACTCACAGCATGATAACTTCAGTGTGTGTTCACCACACGAAATCTGACTCCCCCCGGCCCCCCACTCAGTGACAGCTTCCCCATCCTTTGGATTAGTGCATTAATAAATGTGACACAGATAATCACACAGTTTGCACATTCTTTTGTCCTTCCCTTTTCCCCCCCAGCACCTGGTCTCATGCTGCATCCTCACCTCTATCACACCACTTTTTGCTCATCTCCCTCCCTCCCATCTGTCCAAGGCTGTCAGTCTGCATGGCCTATCTTTACCAAGCTGTTGCTTTCACTGCAGCTTAGAAAAAACCATATATATAATTACTTTTTGCCTGACATCTTGTCATGCCAAGTCTGGAGCACTTTATTATCTTGGCCCGCAAAAATAACTTGAGGGAAACACCTCCGACATTGAAAGTGACAGCCTCATTTCCTGCTTCTTTTCTCTTAAATACAATGTGCATATCGCGGGCATATTTCATATTTCTAATCATCTATTTGCAGAGGCTCCATTTGACAGGGGGAAGCCAGGCGGCGATTTTGGTCGCAAATGAAGTCGCATCACTTCTGTGGCACCTACTGCAGTTGAACCCTATTATGAAACCTTAACCCTAATTTGAAATCTTTCTTTGAAACCTAACACTAATTTGAAACCCCACTTTAAAACTTTGACTCTAATTTGAAACCCTACTTTGACACTTTAACCCTAGTTTGAAACGTTAACCCGAGTTTGAAGCCCTAGTTTGAATTTCGAACCCTAGTTTGAAACCCTAACCCTAATTTAAAACCCTAGTTTGAAACCTTAACCCTAGTTTGAAACCCTAGTTTACCGAGGTAGACCATGCCATTGTTTTGCTACAATAGCTGCTTGGCTCCACTGATGCTGTACACAAATAGTTTTAATGTTTTTTTTTTTTTTTTTAATATCGAGTACAGGACCTTAAAATAAATAATTGCTCATTTAATCGCAATACCGAGGGGAAAATTAATCACAAGTATTATTTTTCAAAATAAACCAATTCTGCTTACATTTGAGAAAATGCACAATTGGCATAAATATCCTCAAACAAAGACAGTGCCCCAGTGCTTTGATTGGAAGTCCCCCTCGTCCCCCCGTCTGCTGAGCTCGCCTTGTTTCGGCCCGACGCTGACCTGGTCTTCCCACAGAGGAAGATCGCTGCAGTGTCTGCACAACCTGTAATATGCGGCCCATGGAGTTGATTATACTCGGGAAAAAGGGGGGGAAAAAAAAAAAAAAAAGACAGCTGAGAGCCTTTTTTTACTTGCGAGTCGGCTCTCTGAGTCGCCTTGGCTCCGCCTCACTGCATCGATGTTCCTTCTTATCTACGTCCTGCTTCATTTGGACTTCTCTTAATTGGCCAATCTGGCACAGACAGCTTGGAGTTAAATACATTGAGACATTTCTGCTGCTGATGGAATGAAGAGAAGGCAAATTAACATGTTGTCATTTACTCTATATTTCTCAGCTTTTCACACAAAACGTTTTATTAATTTTTTAAAATTGAATTGTATGGAATGTACTGTGGATATTATAATTTCATGTGAAGAAAAATAGCCTCAACGCATTATGCTGCCATCAAAAATATTATATATGGAAACAAATGTGATAATATTTCTCGAGGTTTACCTTCACTTCAAGTCAAAATTCGAGTATACATTTATTTGCTCAAATTCAATTCTCTATCTTCAATTTCATAAAAATCAATTTCACTTATTTCAACAATAAGAAACATATAATGAACTCACAACAATACGTTACAATAATTACCAGCAGGTTTGCCTTAGAAAATGATTCATCAATCACTGAGAAAGCCGATGTTGTAAAAATGATCCTTTAATATGGAACAAAATCAGAGCTCAGCTCCATGGCTCCGTCCATCACACTCTAACACTGATGGGAGGAGAACAATGACCACCAGTAAGATCACAGTCCGTTCGGCCCAAAAAACAGGAGAGGCTGAGAAAAAGAAAAAAATGGAACGCAAAACCAAAGTGCTACCGGGTACGACTTCCAGACGTCCTCGCTTTGACCTCCTGATCCACGATGACGAGTAACCGCTCTGCTGCCTCACTGGGCTCTTCCGCCTCCTCAAGCCAGGTCGGCGAGATTGGCAGATAAAGAAGCAGCAAATGACGTCGAAGCAACGATACAACTTGCGGGTGTCAAGAGGCCGAGGACGTCTGCGGAGGCCGCCCGGTAAGAACCCGATGCGACGCCAACACGGAGACGAGACGGCGACAGAAGCGCAACACATGTATGTACAGAGCAAGCGGGCAACACATCAGAGCACTTAGTTTGAAAGTTAGAATGGGTAAGGGAGGGGTCGCAATGATCCGTTAACAAACAGTCCCGATAAGGAACCGGGTCGCATCTTTAAGGCTGGTCTTAGCTACAAACGAGGTGCCAAGCAGGCTTGCGCTTGGCTGCTTTGCACCTCAAGTTGGCTGTGCTGACAGCTGCCCTTTGTCCACCACGCGCCTCCATTGAGGGACCAGGAAAAGCATGGCCGCTTATGAGAAGGTAGCTTTATGGGCTCAAGGGGTCACCAATATAGAAATTCACTCTGCAGGGTCTTATGACTTTAGCTCGACCTGTGACAACTTTGAAATGGAAGTTTCATTTTATTATACGTGATTGTCTGGATCATACGTAGGTGTCAAACTCAAGGCCCGGGGGCCAGATGCGGCCAGTCACATCATTTTATGGGGCCCGCAAAGACAAATTGTGCATGGACTTTATGTGTCAGTTCTAAAATGACAAATTGCCTTCACTTTTGGAAAACTAGAGAAATTGCTAGCAATTTTTATTACCATTCATCTTTTTAAAAAATTTGAACACTTTTTACTAGTCTGTGATTTCAAAACTACTTACCGGTTTATTGTGTAGCCTATACTGTATATAATATAAGTCACAGTCATAATGCCCCTCCGAAGCAAACTATGACTAAGATGCGGCCCGCGAAAAAAAACGAGTTTGACACCTCTGGTCTAGATCATTTCAGGTTGTTAGCACATGACCGCTAATCAGTACATAAATCTGACCGACCTGACTGTGCCATACAATTTCCCTATGTAGCTTTTATTCATTGCTTCTGTTTTTACTACTCCGCCCTGGGGAGGAGGTGCAAGGCTCTACCTTCTATTTTTTTTTGTGCTTGATCAATGTCTGGTCCACAGAGCTCGGCAGACACGTAAAAAAAACGGCGCAGAAAAGGAGCGGAAAATGGGCAGTGAATCCCAGATAGATGAGGGAGCATGGATTACTGCTGAATTAGAGTCTGGAGGTGTATGCATTACCGTTTGAATGGGAGAGTAAATGAACAATTGAGCGGAGGAAGTGGAAATCTATACTTGGTGGAGGATTAAAATGGAATCTTGTAATGAAGGAGTTTGAGTGGTCACGGAGGGGCCGGGGTCTGCCAACTTCACCCAACATGGTCATCCTACACCTGAACGCACGGCGGCTAACATCGGAAGGAAGGGGGCTTTGCACACAGAGCACAAGCACTTGCGTGGGCGGACACACACTTGATGCACACGCACACACATTAATGCACTGGGTCCCAGTCTGCGTTCCACCGCACTCTCCTGACTGCCAGAACCTCGCTGTGTCTTGTAAAAGAAACAGCAACAAAAGAACAAAGGAACAAAATGAAGAACAACACACTTTGGCTCCCACTGGCGAGAATAAAAAAATAAAGCAGGGCGAAAACGAAGGATATAAAAAGTGCCAGTGGCGCCGAGTTACTGCGCAAATGTCGGTAACTGGCTTTTGAACAGCTCTACACTTCTTTTAGTCTACCAAGTATATACTAGGAACCTTACCAGGCAGCTAAAATCTATACAGTACTGTCTTGTTCATATATTTATAGATATTTATACACTTTACAAAGTTGGCAAAAATACAGAAAGAAATCAATACATGGAATTAGATTGTACACATCACAATTGTGTGTATTTAAGCTTGAGCACTCTTTGTTGAGGAGGTGAGCCACGGCAAGTCCCGAGAGGAGGTGAAGAAACGCAAGTGCTAGTCGCAGCATCCCAAAAGAACTGTGATGACCTCCCGCCCCTTCGATTTCCCACACATGATGGCAGTGGATCCAAGCTGCATTATTATTTTATAATTATTATTACTTCAACCGGCAAGAGAGAGCAAATGGATGTGGAGTCAAAGATTATTTTTAGAGCATCGATAAATCCGCGTTGTCTGCCCTCGCCACGCCCCCCTGAGATGGGATGACATTACAAATGGAGGCCAGAGCGCATTGACAGTCCTTTTTGCCGGCTGCTGGAGTAACTGTAGCACTTTTGTGGTTGGGGCCGGTCTGAAATATGAAACGGCAAACCATAGTCGTCATTACAGTGGACATGGATGGAAATAATGGGAGCCAGATTGTGCGTTTTCAATTTTGGCATGTGGCTTTGTCAAACAATTCTGGTCAAAATCTGATGATTGAAAAAAATATATATATTGTTGGTCAATTCTCCTACATGTGTTGATAGTTTGCAGGTACCTTTAATCGAATAATTTGTCTCGCTAAATTTCACCGCCCAAGCTAGCAAGACGCTTTTGTGGTGCTAAATGAGACAAATACACGCAAATATTCCTCAGGGTTGCTGGGTGCTTATCCACTTCTGGCCTCTAGCTGGATAATGCCCGCCTCCAAATTTGCTCTGGCATCATCAGCGTGTGAGCATGGTCAATCCTGTCCAACACAATGGCATTAGAGTCAATCCCAAAGCCTATAAGAAGACAGGATGAGACGAACGGGCGCGGGCGGGGCAGAGCGACGGCCTTTTGATGCTTGGCATAAAAACACAAAATATCTGAGTGCATTAGTGGCTCAGGCTCCTCCCACATTCAATTTCCAGGAGCAAAGCTACGCGGCAGTGTTGCTACAGTGAACCCGGGATGCATCGGCTAGCACTCCTTCCCTTTTTCCTCCTCCAAGTGCAGGGACCCCCTCCCACAAAAATACAGCGGACATCAAAAGCCCTTATTCAAGAAGGGCTGTTAGAATCGGCATGGTCAACATCACCACTGTTATCACGAACGTGTTTTCTTCATCATTTCAAGTGACAAAGGAAAACTCGTTGAACAACAAATGTTCATTTCCACCAAGGATATTTACATAAAGTTGTCAAAAACAGAAGCTTTTCCATATCACGTTTAGAAAGAAAGAAACCCAACACAAGAACACCAAAGCACGCACACACACACACACACACGCACACACACACACACACACACTGACCGACAATCAACTGTGAACAAAAAGAAAAATATATATTGACTCTCGTTATTGTTACAATTCAAATAACGCTTGCTTCAACTCTGATTGGGAGAAGTCACACTGGTTTTTAACAAATGCTTCAAACGAGTCCAAAGGCGAGTTTGGGGCTGGAGGTCGAGTCTGCCTGCGTAAGGTTGCGACTCACACACGACCCAAAATGACAATTTGCTGATTCAGCTGTTCCAATCTATGCATGCACGCCTTCCCTAATGACATCACACCAGCAGCATTTTTCCAACAGTGGTGGCGACCGGTTTTGCCTAGTCAGACCTAAAACTTTCTAAAACCTGAAAATTAACTCTGGTCTGGTCACAACTGTCACGGCGACAAGTGCTAATTCCATAAAAAGTTAGGTTGGCAAATTGCTTTCTCTTTTATATTGTTTCAAATGACCTTCGTTCTAAATGTGCTGCTTTTAGAGCACCTGGCAAAGAGAGGTTGTTTGTTATGCAACTTTTGGAATAATCATAAAAAGTGCATCCTAATGTTTATTCACTTAGCAACCTTGAGTATGACTATTCATGTGCTTTGCATCAGATGTAATCATGGAAACAAAAAAAAAAAAACATAGATCATTATCACAAATTGTGCCTAAGGGATATTTTCGTTGATACCAAGGTGATAGGGTGACTTCACAAATTTGCATGAAGGAAAACAAAAGCACTCTGTGCCACCTAGCAAGCTACCTGCCCCAATTCTAATTGCAGCAGCAGCAGAACACAAAACTATGCCAGTTTACTGGGTCGAGTGGGGCGATTTATCCCTCCTTGAACACTGTGTAATCACGTTGAAACGAAAACGCAGTGTAAGTGCATCACCTGCATTTTCACCTTAGGAAACTGGCTGGGTGATTATCTTCCCCCATTTTAGCCTTTTCCAGCATCTTTATGATTACTAATGAGGGCACACTCCATTTTCTTTTCTTGGCAAATGTCGCCTCAGCAAACTGTGTTCCCTTCTGTCCGACGAATGGACACACGAACAGGCCAGAGTAGCTTAGAGGCAGATGATATGTCTAATCTTGTGCAGATAAGGCTAAAATTGAGATTTCGCTGATGGCAATGACATCATCTTGAAGCGAAGTTTGTTGCTTGTGTGCTTGAGTGCCCAACTACTCACACTTGCTAACTCGGGCTTGTCTCTCTAATGCAGAGCCAAACAGAAGACAGAGATTATCTCTGCTCTCTACATGACAATGCAGCAAATGAGATTAAATAAAAGAAAGAAAATGAACAAATCCAGAGGAGCAAGCAAATTGTACTGCCTGGTAACAAATTGTTATACAAACACTAAATAATGCTAGAGGGTTTTCCTAACACACTCACTGTGGATTTTAAGATAATTGGGTTACCTTTACCCAAGATTGGGTTAGACCCTATTGCACCCAACTTGAGTTAGTTTTGACCCATCAGTTTTAAGCCTTTTGCTATTGAGCCTAGCAGAACTTCCACGAAATTATTATTTTTTTTAACAAAAGAAAAATATACAACAGCATGATCAATGGCAACCCTTATGTCAAGTGCAATTGTTAAACGTTAATTGTTTCTTGTAAATTTGACACACCAACACTCCCAGAATAGATTTGAAAAAAAAAAAAAAAAAAAAAAAAAGGTTCTTCCATGCTGTCCGTGGAAATCTATTTTATTTTACTGTGGGCGAATTTGAGTTGACTGTGCCTGACAAAACACAGCACTGCTCTCAAGCACCCCGGGAAAAAGATTATCTGCTTCTCCACTATCTCACAGTCACAGATCAGTCCATCCTCAAAAATCACACCCACGAAGTGCGAAACAAAATTCCATGTTATCTTTTTTTTGGTGGGGGTCAGCAACAAAGTCAGAATCTACTCCCGGCCTGACTGACCGCGACACCGGCAGACAACATACAGACGACGTTGCTCTCCCAGTCGAAGCTCTGATCATGCTTTTAACACGTTATGTCACAATACTGGCTCGGCGAGCCTCATTATGACAAGCCAGGCAAGGACGAGATCTTTCTCTCCACAGCAAAGCGCCAAGAGGAAATATTCAAATGCACGCCAGTGAACACGCCGAAAATAACAAGCGGCACAAAGAGGCGAACGAGAGCCCTTCATCCGTCCTCCGTGTCTTCTTCCGCATCTCCACGCCCTCAAGTCACAGCGCAGAGGCGACCTTTCCCAAACTTGCCTTTTCGCTCATTCCTCCTTTCATTTTCACCGCTACTATAATCATCATCAAAACCATCCTCAACCTCAAGGTTGTCATTATTATTATTACGTTTTGAAAAAGTGCAGATAGAACTTCCCCCGTGCCCTCGTTCAGAAGGCAGGGCAGTAAAAGAGGATGGGGAAGCGATGGCAGTAAGAAGAGAGAAAGAGAAAAAAGAAGACTTGAAACGTGTTGCTCCACCAAGCACGCGCGCGCACACACACTTAATACCCGATGCGCCACGGAGGCAAACAGGTTTGGGAGAATGGAGCGATTCTTTGAGATGTTCAGCACAACAGGGCAAAAACAAGAGCACAGGGCAGCACGAAGAATTCAATCCACAAATTGAAGTGAGCGCGCACATTGGAAGGCATGCACACAAAACAGCACAACCTTTGCGTTGCCTTTGTCGCGAGAACATTTGAAAGTGGTTCCCTCCTTCGCTTTGAAAAAATGACATCATCGTAGCGTCTGGGATTTAGAGTTGTTGTTTTGTTTTGTTTTGTTTTCCTCCACGTCTTCTTTTTTCTCTCTCCGTGTCAAGGGCTTATTTTCTGAAAAAATCAGGAGTGATCCGCCTCATGAGTTTGTCGTGTTCCTGCTTTTCCAGCTTCGGAAAAGTTCAGTACATGTACAGTATATGTTTTAAACTCTAGTTTTGTTTTGAGCTACAGCACAGCACCCACAGCACACAGACGACATGGGGAGGGGGGATGGCGGCTGTCAGGGTGGGGGGCACTAATATTGTGCCAGAGGATAAGAAAGAAGGGAACAATAAAGAGGAAATGAGAGAATAGAAGAGAAAAGAGGAGAGAGACACGAGTATCAACAATATCATCTTGAGCTCAGCTGGTTTCATAAAAAAAAAAAAAAAAACGAGGACTGATTGCTTTCTACGGCTTAAGCCAAACATTAAACCACACTAACTGCACATAAAAGGAGGGAGCAACATAATGGAAGATACAGCACAATGAAGACAAATGAATGGAAAGAGCAACAGACGGATGTTTGTGTAAGAGGGAACGGCCAATCTAGAAGCCTAATTAATATATTCATGTTTATGTACATACAGTACATACTGGATAGTATTGTGTTCTGAAATTATTATACACTATATGAAGTTATTTAAGATTCTTTGTGATCCCAAGGGACTGGCACCTTCATGGGTCAGTGGCTGCAGTGCAGTTCAGGACCAAAGGGGGCCGCAGATTGAAACTAAGGTCAGAAGTGCAGAAGGAGTAAAACAGAAACATTGACAGAGTGGTGGGAAACAAAAATGGAGACAGGAGCGTATGAAAGGAGGAATAAGAGAACGAGTTTAAAGGTTTAAGAGAGCAGATGGCTAATTGTACCCGTGTTTCGCGGCCCGGCAGCAAGTCAGTCTTGTGCATAAGGACGGGACTGGGGGGACGGAGGGGGGGGGGCATGGAGGAAAGTGGGCGGTGCCATCAGGCCTTGAGAGCGTGCCACTGGGCCACGTTGGTGCGCGGCCGCGCCAGCATGTCTTTCCAGTGCTTCACCTCCGCTGGACCGCTCTTCCACGACAGGTAGATCTAACAAAAGGAAAATCAATGTTGAATATCTTCAATCTGATGGCTGAAAAAGTTTTTTCAGACACCGTTTGGATTATTATTATTTTTTTTTTTACAAACACTCTTGACAAAATCCCGATAAAGATTTATTGTGTGTTCCATGCGCATTATGGATGGAAATATAGACAAAAAAACAAACAAAAATAATGAAAATATCCAGGTGTCAATTATATGGCCTGGCACCTGCCGAGCATATTTCGTGAGGGGGTGGGTCAGTGCCCCCGCAGCCCCCCTCTAGCTCCGGCAGTGATCAAAGCACCAAACAAAACTGCTAATTTACCCAGTGTGAGTTAGTCAGCATGCAATCAAAACGCTATTATTTTGTCGTGTGAATGATGGCAGGTCGAAAAATAATTTAATTGCACCTTCCGTCAACTTGTATTTCACGATACAGCGCTAATGTAGCAGAATTAATTGAAATACACTATTCGTAGGGCTGCAACTATCAGTAAAGTCAGTAATTAGAACCATTATTCAATACTGACAGGGACTTTACACCTGCTGCACAAAAACCAAGACAAGAACAAAAACCTTGATGCGAAAAGGTACTCTCAGAGAATGCACAATAGGCCGAGTTTATTTGTTTGTATTCATGCTAATGTGATACTGTACTTGACTGTCAGCAAAGAGCTGTTCTACCGTGGTTGCGCTCTGAATTGATGCCAGGAGCTTTCTGCAAAAAGCCTTTCTATATAGAAAGGATGTGAAATGTAGTTACGGCTATTTTTCACCCTTTTATGTCACTCTGAAAATGTGAAAGTCATAAGTTTGGAATAATACATCTTTTATACTCTCTTTGCAGGCTGGAGTAGGCAGAGGTTCTCACCTATAGTCAGCTCGAGTTCAACTAATTAACTACGTTAACCGTTCCTCTCTGACTTTTTTACTACATATTGCAGAAACCGGAATATTTTTACAGTGCTGTATGCAAATGCAATATACCGTTTTTTTCTCATGTATAATGCGCCCCCATGTATAATACGCACCCTAGAAATGGCATCTTGATGCTGGAAAAAAGCCTGTACCCATGTATAATACGCACCCAAATTTTGACTCCTACTTAAGTCCGTAAACGTAAAATTATTTCAGAAAAAAGATCATCTTTGGGAACAACCGGATGTTATTCTGCCGGTCAGTATCACTGCGCATGCGCTAGCAAACTCAATAGCGAAGAAATGTTTCGGATTTGTGCAGGGTACAGTGTGACAGCAAACGAGCAGGTGATCGAGCTAGCGTCTGATACGAGAGCATTGTGTTCGTATGGAGCGTGTTTGAAGTGAACAGCAGAGAAGAAAGCGCATCTGTAATGGCGGCCTCCGTATGATATCCGGATTAAAAAAAACTAAAATAAAAAATTGTACCCATGTATAATGCCTACCCCAGATTTTAGGACAATAAATTAGTTAAATTATGCGCATTATACATGGAAAAAAACAGTAATGTTAAATGGCTACAAGCGTCAGGTGCCCCAGAAAAGTCAATCACTAAGACGACGTATAGGGCAAGCCGTGTTGTGGCATTAAATAAAGTATTGTTATTTCAATCAAGTGACTCTGAAGATGACTGATGATATTTATCTGTATGCTTATGTGTGGATTGTAAATATTCATGAGGGATTGTATCATGACTCCAAAACTTTGGAACTATTTACATTACATCTAACCTGAGGGGAGAATCTGAAGGAGACGTTCCTGTCGTAATAAAGGGCGATGACAACAAAAGTCTTGACGCTAGACTTTACCTTGCCGATAACGTCATTGCGGCTGAGTCTGTCCTTGTCCATGACAGTAATGATGATGGTGGTCTCCCTCAGCACGTGGGCGGGAACGTCGAAAGGGAAGGACTCGTTGAAGACGGGATTGAGACAGCGTTTCATTGTAACTGTCTTTTTCTTTTCCACACGTCTGTCTTTGTGCATCAGCCACACCTTCACGTAGGGATCTGCAATGTGGAAGTCATACGCGGGTAAGCTATCATCAAAATGCCCACGATGTGGTTTTTTTTGTGATTGCAATGATGGGGATTTATAGTTTGAGCTCACGGTCAAAACAAAGAAATCAATAAGCAAGGGCTGAGTCCAACCCAGCGGCGCCCGGAAAGCGGACTTTAAACCGATGATGATGATGATGAGCATCCATACTGATGCTTTTATGAAAAACAAATACACTAATTTTCTATTATTGTTTTTCTTTCACTCATTTTGAACTATCAATCATCATTTTGTAAAAATAAATAAATAAATGCAGCAGTGTGTGCGTGTGTGTGCATGCGCGTGTGTGTGTGTGTGTGTGAAAATTATACCATAACATCGCTTCAAAGCACTTACTGTGCCGCATTATCAGACTGTCATTCTATAATGGCCATAACCCGCACGGGGCATAATAGCACCATGCACTCCTAAAGTCATGCATTTGCAGATAATTATGGAGGGGAAGTACAATTACTTAGTTCACTTTAAAGCAAAAGAATCAACTAAAGAGACTGTGATTGTGTGAAGGGTTGAAGACTTGACTTTTAACAAAAAAAAGATAGTGTACAAAATTGTGTTTGTTCCGATTGCGTCGATGTGATTCTTACTGTCAGACAAATACATCGGTGTTGTGGCGTCATCATTTTCTTAAATGACGGATATTTGAACACAAAAAACGTCACCGTATAATAGAAATGAATAGGCATATATTCTTTATCCTCTGTAAAGAACCACTAACATGACTGCATCTTATTGAGAAGCTGTGTGCATTGGCAGACTGTGATGAATGGTTCTAATTTGACAGCAAGAACCTTCCCTGACAGTGTAATGTCACCTTGCTGCACAGCTATATACGGCGTGACCCTGATCGGGAATCAGGCGATAGGCATCCTCGGAACGAAGCGGGGCATTGAATATATAAATATTGAGGAGGCGTTGTTCGACGTCATACAATCCAAAGTCGCTTCAAGGTCTCATGGCTGCTGAGCAAGGGATAGAGAGAAAGAGCAAATACTACGCAAAGTCTACCTGAGGTGCCTCCGATATCCATGGCTTTGAGATTACGGGCTTTGATGATGTTCACAGTGATGGTGTTGGCAGTGGGATTATAGCAGAGAGACACCAGCAAGTCCCCTCGTCTCCCCTGAGGAACACACACACACAAACAAAAATCGTGCTCGGCATGAATCATCAAATAATATCAAATTTTGTCGGTTGAAGTAGAAAAAAAAAATGCAATTCAAATTTTGGAATGGAATCATCGGGTTCTCTTACACTGCCGTCACTGCAGGGTTTGAGCTCCTTCCAGAAGGTCTTGATCTGACCCAATTCCACCTTGTTGAGTGGGATGGAGACCTCTCCGATGGGGTCATTCCTGCTGAAGCGGTCGTAGTCCAACACCTGAAGGTAAAGTGTGCGCTCTCTCACCTTCTCATAGGGGAAACCTAACACCGAAGTGGAAGAATATTTATTTTTAATCGGGCAAATATTTTATCATTGAAATGAAAGCATACGTTAAGTGTTAAGGAAAACGCCACACACCTTCAAATAGGAAGGTTTCATTCCAGTGGGGGTTGAGGTTCTTTCTCTTGACCTTGGTCTCCAGTTTGTGCTTCTTATCAGGCAGCAAGTAGATTTTGACAAAGGGATCTGAAGTACCAGAGAAGTCCTTGGCTGGGAGCTCCTGGCCCCTGAGAACTTTGACAGTAAGGGTTGTGTTCTGGAAGCTGTAGCCTATACTGAACTGGATACGACCAAGCTTCTCACTGATTGGACCCTCGCCGTCATCATCTTCTGAACCTGGAGACAGCTGTAAGGACCACAAGTGCTTTCAAATTTCAAACCAGCACATTGCAATTTCCTGATTTGTAAACATCAAGTAATCGAAAATAAATCACGTCTAAATAATAGATACATTTGATTTATTTTAAATGTTAAAATTATTGTCCATTTTCAGTTTCACGGACCACCTGCAACACCGCCACGGACCACTAGAGGGCCGAGGACCACGGGTGGACAATCCCTGAACTGGAGCAGCACGGTGCAACGGAACTTTAAATTTCAATCTTCTGAAGAAGTTATAATAACCTGAATCTTGTTCAGGAAAATCTCTTATGAGTTTGTTATTTGATCAAAGTGTAATAGTTGGTGTGTCAAAAACGTTTCAAGAATGGTGTCAGAAAAAAAATAGATTTTTATTTTATATTGGAAGCATAGCCCCCTGGATTCAATAGCACTTTTTTCTCTTAACGGACTCCTGAAGGGATTCTTTCAGAAACATCATGGCCACATCTTGATGACACAATGGTTTTCTTTGATGTCGCCCTTGAGAAGAAAAACATATCTTATAAAGCCAGGTTGGGTAAGTAGGGAACTGTCAGATGCTCAGGCCATTGTCAGGCAGGCGCGTTGTCACCGTGACACAGACATGAGATATTATACCAAAACTCACTGTCCCTTGTAGTTTGGCTTTGAAATGTATCTTTCACATAACCAGTCCTGGAACTTTTCTGACACACCTCACATGGCGTAGCAATGCGCTGCCAAAACATTTGTGTCCGTTGTCTTACCATCACCATGTCTCCAGTGAGGGAGTTAGCCAGGTCGGTCACGGAGGAGTGGCCATCGCCATCAGGGGGTTGGCCTTTGGGACTGTTCGCTGGCTTGTTGCCCCTGGAAGCACAAACACACATTGAGCACACAAACTCATCTCCAGAAAAAGACAGAATGTCTGTCTGAGTCCAACCTCCACCTGTTTGGCACATGAAAACTATCTATCACAATTGAGTCCAAATTTGTTTTGGGGGATAGATGACATTTCAAAAGGTGATTGTGCAGCCAAATCAGATCTGCCAAAAAGAAAAGTCCACAGATTAACAACGGGTGCTCGGAGGGAGGACGTATGTTTGATGTGTGGAGTTGCATTTGATGGAACTTGGAATCTGAAATGACTGGACAATATGTTCAGCGTGGCAAACATCCATACCTCTGACAAGAAAGTAACCTCCAGCAAGTGAAAACAAAATAAACCACTAAATTTGTATTAATTGAAACCAATTCTGTAGCCAACCATTAAGTTCCCTGGGAGGACGTGGACAAGACACCCACAGATAATTGACACACGTATAAACAACGAGACAAACATGTACAGCAACATGTAGAAGACAAGACATTTAACGAGACAGTGGACAGTTTTGTGTCGTGTGTGTCGAGTCTGTGTAATCAGAAACAAAATCTTAATTCTAAAATAAAAGGAGGGAAAAAGAATAGATCTGACATGGAAGAGCTGATGTTTAAATGTGAATAAATCTCAACAGCTGTTCCTTCCAATGTGGATTGTAGAAAAGGCGGAATCACGTCTGAGTTGGTACAGCATGAAAAGTCAAAGGTGTACACAATGTCAACAGCAAAAGAAGGTCATACAATTAAAATATGGAATTAAAGAAAGCATGTCATACAATACAAATAGCCAGATGTCCTGACCAAATACAATGTGACACTTTGGAAAAGAGCACTGAAAAACCGGTCGGCAATAAATGGAAAAAATAAATAAATAATCAAAGGAGAGGATGCAGAAGGTTGAAGACATGAACATGATGGAAATCATAAAGACTGTAGATAAGATAGAAGGTCCAACAAGGGATGTAAGAAAGAGAAAAGCAAGCAGAGAATCATTTTTTTGTCTGTATAAGAAAAGATAGCAAGTATTAATAGCGTGAACAGTGAGGTCACAAAAAAGCAAAAAACAAATCAGATTGTTACAAACACCACATTAGGAAAAAAAAGAGAGCTGCAAGAAGAGATAGGGCATGAAGGAAGGAAGGAAGGAAGGTAGGTAGGAAGGAAGGAAGGAAGGTAGGAAAGCCTGGAAACACAAGAGAGGCTTAGTTTGGTCAGTCTGATCAGTATCAAAGAAGAAGATACCAAAATAAAATAAAAGAGTTCACAATCTTACAGTAGACAAAGGAACAAGCATGCTGAAGGGAGAGAGCGAGAAAAAAGCAAAACACATTCATCAGCAGGAAAGGAAAATATGAAATATGACAATCATGGAATAAAATATGACGTTTTAGGATAACATGTCAAAGGAGACAGACTCAAAAGGGGAAATGCACATTTAGAGTGTCACAAAAGAGGGTGTTACTTGAAATGAAGTCACGTCAACTGGAATCTAGCCTGATTTGCCAACCATTTAGCAACACTCTAAAAGTGACGACTGGGAGGACAACGGCCGGCCGGCAGGCGGGCGGGCGGGCCAAAGCACAAACTGGCATTGGCTACATGTGCATATAAGACATATGCAAGTAGGAGTCACTCGGAGAGTGAGGGCAATGCCTTGGATAGGCAGGAAACAAAAGTCTTTCTGTCTGGCCAGCATCTGTCAAGTTTTGCCTGAATTGGAAATGTTCGCTTTCACCAAATTTGAGTGTTGTTTTGCAGACACAAGGACAGAACTGGGGGGGAGGATATACTGACAAAAAGACAGACAGAAAAAGCGAAGAAACGGGACAAGCACAAAATCACAATCACTTCAACCAGCAAAGGGAAGGAGGGGTGGTGGTGGGGGTGTGGTAATCAATTTCAGGAGGGAGGGGGAGAGTTATCAATCTGTTAGTTGTATTAGTTGCAGGGATTCCATTTTGTTTTTTAAACTGCAGGCAACAAGTTAAAAAGCCGGAGGCAAAAAGTTCTCAACCTCGATTGGAGACTGAGATGAAAGGAGCTCTGAAAGCAGAAGGTGATGCTTTGCAAGGTACCTCCCTCCTCCCCCACCTACCGAGTAACGATGGGGGAGTCAACATCTTTAATTATTCATTCATTCGCCTTCATGCTTCACTCAAGGCGTCATTGCATTCTCGGGTAGAAACTTCTGGAACCTGGGCATTGGCTTTCCTACCATTCTGCTCGGCAGCACCTTAGGTGGTCCTCCTGCTTCTTTTAACAAAGTGGCTGCTACAGCACATTAGTAGCAGGAAATACATTGCTGTCCTCCAGGTCTTATAGTGTATCGTGATTTCAGATAAGATTTGACTTTGGTCTTATCTAATCTCTCCCCCTAAAATCTAGGAATTGACGTAATATAGCATTTCTCAGCAACCCTATGGGATCTTGAAGAGTTAAAGCCTGCAGTATTCTACAGTAGCCAGTAGACAGCAGTGTTGAGACGAATTCAGATCAGACTCCCCTGCAGCTCAGAAAGTGGGCTGTTGGCATAGCAACGGCTTTTGGAAACATAGATCATACATATTGGGATTTAGGGTGTGTGTGTGTGTGTTGGGGGTGGGCACGGGGGCAGGGGTATTAAAAAGGGGGGGGGGGGGCAGCAAACAGGCAAACACAATGAGAACAAAGTTGAGGATATATGACAGGTACGGGTGAGCGCCTCGCGGACACACACGTTCACACAAACACACGTGGAGGCGGGCGGGGCCACTGTGGGTTTCACCGTCCTGTGATACTATCCTGTTTGGTTACCTGACCGAGGGCCAGCAGCTCGAAGTAGGGGGAACGACACTCCACTTCAAGGCTGGAGAGAGACGCGAGAAACAAAGCCCAACCCAGCCCCTCCCGAGACGCACACCAACACGCCATGGCGTTTTGCAATCTCGGTGCTGCCTCAACCCAGTCGCGCGTTTGCGGCCAGAGTGGAAACTCCCCGGGATGAAAGGCTCACATGAACCAATGTCGGTCCAGTCATCCTGCTGCTTGAGCGCCCCTGCAGATCAAAACTGGCCTCGGATGCATTCACTGTTAACTGATTGCTGCGTGCGCGTCGAGGCTGGGAACGTGACTTAAATAGCAACGTGTGCTGAAATCCAATTTCGACAAGAGGCAACACGGGAGGCACTAAACTTCGCCGTCCGTGTTTCTGCCTCATTCAAAGAGAACGAGGTCTAAATACTTTTGGGAATTTTTCAAATCACAGTTGTGGAGTTTACTCCTTTAGCCATGGCCAATACGATCAGACTGTCTAAAGACAATCAATATCAACCCAGCGCCTGTAATTTTTAGTCTCTAAGCACAACTGAAGAATTTCTTTAACATTATTAACGTAACATTTTTAAAGGTCCACTTAAACTGTCGCTAGATGTTTTGAATACAGATTGAAATGGAAGACTCTGGTATAAGCAAATGAGCCACCTGTTCTGGGGCAGGATACAGTTGAATCCCATTTTAGCTCCTAATTGCTCGTCTCCCGTCCATTTATTTGAGGAGCACATGTGTACCAAGCCTTGTACCTGCTGTCAGGCCCATGCACAGAACACACAGCACAGCCTCCGATTGCTCAATTGGAAGGAAGATGTGCACTCCCAAGAGATGTACACATATGAACGCCAACCGCAGCGATAGGAAGATTCATGGGCCAACTTAATCAGCACGCCTGGAGAGAGAGCTGATTAGTTAGGCCTGAAAAGCTCCTGGGATAGGAGGCAAGTCGTGTCAGGGCAGCATAGTAATGTCTAATCCAGTGGTGCTCAAAAAGGTCCATCTAGTGCAGGGCTGGGCAACTGGCGGACCCTTGATAAACTTTGCCCCCCTAAAAACCCGGAAGAAATAGGAAAAAAAAAAAAAAAAATCGAACATCGTAAAAAAATATTGCGGAAATAAAAATCTGTAAATATGCAATTCTGCGGGTGCCTATTAGCAAATATTGACTATAGTTATAGGTTGTAATGCCACCAATCACCACTAGATGGCAGACATATTTTAGTTGCGTTTACATTAGAGCTTGCATTTTATTTAGGTGATATTTTGTGTAAAAGGTTTGAGGTTTAATCAATATATGACATTTCTATTATAGGCAAAGATTATTCTGAGTGGTTTTCGGGTAAAGGTCATGACCTCCATCTATCTTTGATTTTGCTCTTCATGTCCATATCGTAAGTAAGCATAGCGCCCATCGGATAAAACATAAAAAACGTTGGTCTAGCCCACTTGTCATTAAACAGGCACTCTCGACCATCTTTCAGGCTCGGAAAATTTGCGTCTATATCTATTAATATCTCCCAGATGTATTGTAACACAAGCAACGTCTCGGCTGGCTTACACAAAATGATGCAACTTCCATGCTTGAATAATTGAAAGGCCACAGGCAAGCGGATTGAATGTTAATGCGGCACGACTATACATCCCGCCTCCTCTTTCCCAAATCTCCGTCTTCATTGGGCGCCCGACTCGCTGTTCACGCAGAGATCTACATTCAAAGCTCTTGGGGAATGTGGTTTCTCTTTATAGCAACACGGGAGGAGCCTTTACTGTATAGGTTCAGTGAATCGCAACAGAATTGTATGAGTAAGGACCAATGAGGCATTAACAAGTCACTCTGACGTTCTAATTAAGCTTTCTAATAGCGATGGCCTGTGGATGCCCGCGACATCAATCTCTCAGCATGCTCCGTTCCAATCTCTCGCAATGAAATATTTTCCAGTCCGACTCAACTCATGTTTTCACGTGGAGAAAATTATTTGTCAACCCAAGCTCCGTCACGTAAACGCAACGGTTTTATCGTATTTTTGATCATACGCAAGGTCCCCCAATGAATGCCGCCGCGTCTTTTCTCTGCTTTCAAGTACAGCAAAGTAACAATTAAGCATTAGCGTGCCGCTGAAGGGGAAGAAGGGCCATTAGGCGGATGTTTGACCCTTTGATGCTCTTACATACGTGCGCTCTTAATCACTAGGCAAGGTTAAGGGTGTCAGGAAATACACTATCATGAGATCAAACATATCAATTAATTAGCAATTTTAACGTACAATATTGAATTTAAGTTTAGCTTACTATAGAGTCGGTGTCTGTTATGGATAATAATAAATGAAATTGCTCTGAAATCAAAACAGATTGAAAAGTGTGTGTAGAAGGCTTAGTGATTATTCGACAAAGTTCCACTCACATGATGTTTGACTTATGCCGGCAAAAAATGTTTGCTCATATTGCCAAATGGGTTGCCTACATTTCTCTACATGGACAAAAGCATGAGGACATTTACAGGAAATGAAATTTCCACACAAATGTATTCCTTTGAGTTTTGGGCCGTTCATTCAAAGTTTTTGTCTCAATACTTGTGTCCATTTAGGGCGTAAGGATATGTGACAGGCGCATGTTTGATGTCAATACACAGGTTGTTATGAAATGGAAAAAAGTGAAAATGAAAGCGAGTGCAGTTGTGTCTCCAGCTCTAGGCAGCTTCCAGACGATAATAAGCGCTATGCCAAAAGCTTGATTGATTCGATCATTGTCGGAAATCTGCCGAGCCAGCACTAACACTGCGGGGATCATCAACTCCCAGATAGTCAGCGTCGCTAACTGTATTTAGCATACAATTAAAATGTGGCTAAATCACTCACTATAAACCAGCTTGTAATTTGTCAATAGACAAACAAAATAAGAGGAAGCTTGAGCCAAATTAGTTAAAAGCACAGGTGAGGGACATTTAAATCTTTCAATATAGCAGCTCAAGATTCCTTCCCATTTTTTCTTCTATCTCCACGAAATTACATGAACCTTGGGTTAATCTAAACGCACTCAATCACAGCTAATCAAGGTGAAGAAGACTTTCCGGCGTCTGTCCTTTGTTACTCCTATTAGTGGATTTCACAAGCTATTAAAGAAGGTTTCCAGGTGAGCACAATGACTGAAGAAGCCCCGAAACAAAATATGTAGGAAATGGCAGAAAAGGCTAATTCTGGATTTCATACTAGAGTTTTGATTTTCATAAAAGGGGCATTTTTCCACAAAACCCACTTTCATATTTGCAGTTTTGAATTAACCTCGAGGAAAAATGTGTCACGGGAAACTTTTATGGTTTGTATTAAAGTCGGAGAGTGCTTTTGTTAGATAGCGGACGACTGTCGTGTTGTCCTACAGCTGTACAAAAAAAAAAGAAGATAAAACCGCTCGGTCTTGTAATAACGCTGGAACTTTATGTCTTCGGCGTCTCAACACTGATGAAACACCTGCGAGTGAGATATAATTGGTGTGACGAATAATCCAAATTTGTTCACCCGACGACAGCGTCTCAAGCCGCGTGTCACATCGTTTATCTCCAAATTGTTTCCAATTTGTCACAGAATCAGAAGTGAGGTTAAAAGGAGATTAATAGGCCAGCGGGGGAAATCAAACCCGCAGTTTACACCAAGTAGGCTATCGAATTTTACTGAGAAGCTACAAATACTGTCAAACTGACCACTTTGAGCGTTTTGGGTCACCAAAACAAACCACCGCAGAAAACATTTCCCAAGACTCGCTTCTCCCACCTGGTGGATAATCCAAAAGCATGTATTTTTAGAAGATGAGCGTAATGGATAGATGAGTGGAAATGTTTTGGCTTGGATTGTGGAAGATGGCAGGCAAGGAAAGGGTTTATTTTTAGCAGCACATTTATGGAAGCGACGAACATGTTGTGGAATAATGAGAAGGCTCTCTGGGCCCTTGGTGGACCTACAGAGACGGGACTCTCAGAACAGCAGAGGGTGATTGAAGGCGGCTAATGAGCATGAGGCACACACACAGAAAAAAAAAAAAAAGACAGCAGAGTGGAATAATAAAAGCGTGAAAATACAAAGAAAATGCGATAACTGGAGGGGTTGGAATGACAAGCAAAAAGGTAATGACAACATGGAGGAAAATGTCAGCAGATGATTATCATGCCAGAGTTAAAGTAATAGAAAACACTGTTTGATTTGATTGGTTAGAATGTGTGTGAAAGTGATCCTCCATTTTGGCCTTTACAGCCAACATCCAAAGTGCTTTGCCATTTTTTCCCCCCGTGTGGTTGTGACCATCATATTTTTTTTTATTTCCGTGTATATCAGCGCTGTTATCTGGCCTACAGTCTTTATCGCAAAGTATTTAAGTGCCGGGACTCATCATAAGACAAACTACTATCCTCCGGATATCCTCTCTAAACTCGTTCTTTGATATCTTCTTCGCTTTTGTTCATTTGCCATTCTTTTGATTTTCACGTATTATCGGGTACCTCTTCTCGAGAGGGGGCTCCTGACTGGGCGCTGGGACCGGCTGCTGTGTTTCTTGCAGGTCGGGGATATTGGCAAAGTCGTCTTGCTCGGCCACACCGATGGCCAAAGACAAGACCACCAGCTTCCCTTCGCTGGCTCTCCGGAAAACAAAAATCAGATAAGAGGCAGACACAGATGGCAAGAAAGGAGAACAGCTACAAAGTGGCAAGAAATTGAGTGCAAGAAAAATGTGACCTGCGTGCGGGGGGGGGGAGAAGAAAAGTCAATTAAGGTGAGGACAGACAGCTAGGACATTTCAGGAACTTAGAAGAAGAAGAAACAAGTCGCCTTCAGATTGGAAAAAAAAACTTTGCAACATTAGGGAACACTAACACTGTCCAGGGAAGGATATTAACGACCCCGAAACAAAATCCAAATTAAAGGCTAATAATTATGGCCCTCGGTGGAAATCTCTGCTGAGACGGAATGAGCCATTTGTGTTTGACTAAATTTCTTTCATGGACTAGAGGGGAAATTAAAATTCAATTTGACACAGTGATAAAATTTCTTGCGCTGGTTGTGAACGTAGTGAATGTTGGATTCGCCAATTTACTGACTGCTAGGAAAAACGAGGCGGTCACCTCAATTGTTAGCATGACATTTAGCGACTTTTAGCAATGCTAAAAGCGTTTGAGAAACACGTTAGCTCATTTGTTGCAAAAATTAGCAACAATTTGAGACTGTTTGAGAATGTTTGCAACTTTTTGCCAACTCCTGGTTAAGTAACAGGCGACTTTATGAACCCAACTCCTTGAAAAAACATGGGGAAGAGCGTTAACATGTTCAAAGTTAACTTCAAGTTAAATAAATGATCTAAAACCACATTTTTACATCACCCAAGTATCAAAACCCAAAAAAGAAATTTGCCTTTGTGGCAAGGAATTATCAACTTCACACAGACATGAATTAATTAAGAACTGTTAATGAATCGTAAATGCGTGTTAAATGGATATGCTTTTCAAAGTAAAATCCACACAGGTGCACGTCCTCCTCCCAACATGGCTACTTTTGACTTTGGCCGGAGTTAGGATTGAATTAAGCCTCATTACAAGAATCTGGACTAATTGTTTCTATTTGAGTGACATAGCGTCTAGAGGTGCTCACCGCGTATCGCCGCTTTCTGGGTCACTGCTCTCTCGCCCGCCACCAAACTGCACTCCTCGCACTTCACTATTTGGCTGCCCGCCTCCAAATCCCCCCACATCTCTATCCCCTTCGTCTTAACCATCCGCCGTCGCGTGTCACACACACCCATGCTTCTATAGCTTAAGCCGCTGATGGCAATACTGTACCCTCTGCTTAGAAAATATGGTCCTGTCATACTGCAGAAATATATCCCCTTTGCTTCACAATTTGGCTTTTCTTACATGCAATCCAGAGCTTTTCTAGCGAAGCGATTAAGCCGTTTAATAATCTTTGCTTGCACATATATATCTGTAGTTCCCCACCTTTCCCGTCATCCGAGCAGAAGAAGGCACATCCCCGGTCCTAATTTATTATACAAAGACGTCCCATATTGCTCACTTAAAAAAACTTGGGAAAGCGGTAACCTAAAACTGTCCAACAAACTTCAAAAAACTAAAACAGAAAAGGATTATAAAGGATTAAATGATTATAAAGGCTGGATAGTTTAACTAACTAACTAACTAACTAACTAACTAACTAACTAACTAACTAACTAACTAACTAACTAACTAACTAACTAACTAACTAACTAACTAACTAACTAACTAACTAACTAACTAACATAAATGTTGCCATAAATGTCAATAATTTATATTTTAAAGTTGTTCCAACTTAAATAATTGCCTTAGCTGGCAAAAAATACAAGCTGCGTTTTTGCATTAGCGTAGGACAAATATTTCAATGAGTCCGTCCGTCCGGGCTGCTTTCCAGACAATCGTACAGCAGAAAAACACACACAAAAAAAACAAGAAATTATTATTCAAACATTTTGAAGTCTCCAATTACCCTAATTAATAAAAAAAACTCCACACAGGAATCATTTTTACAAGTATTTGTCTATTTGCTGTGCACTATTCAATATTTGGTACAGCGTGTGCACAGTTGACTGAATAAATTGCAAATGGCTCACTCGTCCCCCATTACTTGTTGATAAAGACCTTTACATTTCCGCAAAACACTTCTGCAAGACTCTGGATGTAAAGGAAGATGACGCGAGCTAATTAACAGACATGAATAACATGAATTTAAGGCTAAAAGCACTAGTACAGTATCTCCCTGGAGATTTATTGGGCTATATCCGTGACAAAGCCATTAACAATTTCACTCAAAAATGTTTCACTTGTTTTTTCAGAGAGTTAAAATCGCCTTCTAGGTCATGTTGCAGGTATTGCAAAAAAAAAAAAAAAAGAAGATAACTCCTGCTTTACATTTACAATGAGTGACCTTGCATGTGTTCCATTGCTAATGCTCATTAAAGCTGGAGGCATTAATCCAGCAGTGTCATTCCCATATGCCCGCGGAAATTTAAACCTCATGTTATAAAAAAATTAAAAAAGGCAGGCTAACGTTAAAAAGATTTGTTTGTTGTGCTGTGGCAGTGTCCTTCCTCGTGCCCTCCCCTCCCCGGTGCGACTCCATCCTCTTATGGCCCGAAGAAACAATACGTTGGAGACGTAATGGTGCTGCTGACATAAGATCAATGCTTCAGCTGCTTAACCCTTGCTCTTATACTGATGCACAGTGACACATGGCCTGCACCATGTTCCCTTGCAGACTTATGTCAGCAGCCCAAGCATCAGTTTTCCATTAGCATTAAAGTGAGAAAATGTCCCCCCCCCACAAAACAAATCTCCCCAATATTAGTTTGCACGACTCATAAAGTATTGATTAGGCCTACACGTTAGCAAGAAAAGACTTATTAGCAATGTACTTCAACTCACTACTGCTAAGGCTGCATGCATTAACAAAAATTTGATTGTGTAATTATGTATTAGCATAAATAATATCAAAACCAACAACATCTCTGACAGCAAATGTAATCTTCAGAACAGAAGGAGATATATCTCCTCTCAGTCAAATGAGAGTTGTTGATCCATCTCAAAAACAATGCTCACGGCCGTCAACAACACTGGATTAACATTTATATGACAGCGTTTGCAAACATGCCAACAGCAGCATCATCAACCTAAACCGTCAACATTAGCATAATTGTACACATGAACACCGGCAAAAATGACTTCACACAGAGATGTGATTAATATTAATATGGTTTACAGTGCAATAATAATGATGCTCACACCCACACTAATTAAATTCAAATAGACTACCGTATTTTCCGGACTATAAGGCGCACCGGACTATAAGGCGCACCTTCAATGAATGGCCCATTTTAAAACTTAATCCTTATATAAGGCGCACCGGACTATAAGGCGCACCATTAATGCATCATGTCCGATTTTTAATCCAAATCAAATCATTCTCCATTTTATCTTTTTTATTTCAACTTCAGATGCAACAAATTACTTTATAATCACAAAATAATGATCCATAGTCTTTTTGATTCATGATTCACAGTCTTCAGCAGGCCACTTATGCTTGATTTCATGACACAATGCTTCAGGCCAGTTTGAATTTAGGAATTTAGTCCATATATAAGGCGCACTGGACTATAAGGCGCACTGTCGGCTTTTGAGAAGATTTTAGGTTTTTAGGTGCGCCTTATAGTCCGGAAAATACGGTAAGTTGGTATGTGCATTTTGAGAAAAAGTTGTAATATCCTTTCCTGGACCTCAGATATAAATTAAAATAGAATAAATCAGATGCAGATAAGGATTGGTTAATACTAATAATTATGCAAAAATTGCTTATCTGTAATAATATCATAATTTGCTGATCCATCAATGACGTCACTGATTGATGACGAGATTCACGCTGAGGTATGTAAATACTCACAGGAAGGATTTGACGTCCAGGCCGCGATTCCGAATCTGGTCCATCATGTAATCCCAACTGCCCGGATTGGCCCGCGAGCGCCCTCCTGCGCCGCCTCCTCGATAGCGAGAGGCGCCCGCTCCTGCGGGGCCGCCTCGTGCGGCCCGTGGAGCAGCTCTTTTACCTGCGCCCCCGCCCTCACCACCGCCTGCTTCTCCTCTCCCAGTGGCCCCGCCTCCCCCAGGATGTCCGGGTGCCGTGTGTAACTGCCTTAAACTCTGGGACGTGGTGGGCGGCTGCCCAAATCCGGAGCCCGGGGGGTTCATGAGGGGCTGTTGGAGACTCTGTTGACGTAGTAGAGTCCGAGGACGGGTGGGGATGTGGTCCAGTGTGGACGCGTAGGACAATACGGGATCCCCAAAGCTGGGAGGGCAGAGGAGCAGGGAGGAAAGAGAACGAGAAGATGGCCACGGCCGACATAGCATGTGGCGATGGAAAGAGAAGGAGGAGCCAGAAGAGGGAGGAGGAGAGGTGGTGGGTGTGAGCAGTTCAGGAGCGCAAGTGCGGCGGAGGACGACAGAATCGTCAGAGGTGAGGCGGGGCGACGCGGCAGAAACAGTCAGGTTGACGTCAGGAGGTGTCGAAGGTTCATCCACACGGGAAGTTGATGTTGGCGCGGGGGTAGGGGAAGTGGACGAGGAGTCAGAGGGTGGAGTTGGAGACAGGAGGAGGAGGAAAGAGAAGGAGAGCAATGTGAGGCAGCAGCAGTAACAACAATAGCAGAGATAGCAGGAGAAGGTGCAACCCGAATGTGCCGCCGGCTGCACGCTCGCCCTGCGCGTCTGCACGCTCGCCCTGCGCGTCTGCGCCACGTGCGAAGGCAGCCTGCCCGTCTGCCCGCCGAGCTTGCGTGGAAGAGTATTTCGAAGCGGTAGCGCTCGGATGCGCGAAGTCCGAACGGGCGCCGGGCGTCTCGGCGACGTTTGGCTCGAAGATTTGCAGCTTGCGGGCGACGTTTTTCTGCTCTGACGCGAGATGCCCATTTTCCTGCACTCGAAAATGATCTGACAGTCTTTCATCCTTTTGGGTCTTTTAAACACACGCTGCCCTCTCTGGAGACTTTCATCAGCCAACCAAGGCCTACATTACGTCTCCCTCCCTCTATCAATGGCTAATTTCCAACCTCCTTTTAGGATTTTCAAAATTGACACTTTTAGCAATCACATGATCATAACGCTGTGCGACATTACGTGCACTTCTGTTTAAAAAAATTTTTTCTTGCTGTCAACTAAATATATCCTCTGCCGTCAGCTGACTGCATTACCCCGACTACATGAATTAGGTCATGGGAGCTATTCACCTCAGTTTACTCCGCTTTGCACGACTTCACCCGACATTATTTCTCAATTTTGATCTTCGGTGCACCGTTAATCATATTTAATGTAGAAAACATAAAAAAAAAAAGGCTGATATGGAAATGAAGCAGGAATCAGAGACGGGTGGGAGTGGCTTTACACGCAAACAGTAAGATGGAGAAAGGGTGAGGATGGAGGAGTCGGGAAATGGGGTGCGAGACACAAACACAAGACGCACAGACTCTTATGGCTGCCCCAAAATAGAAACCAATTATAGAGAAGGGGTGGAAAAAAATGGGGGTGGGGAGCAGATGAAGGATGAGGTAGTGAATGCGTTGCGTTGGAAGAAAATCACAAGGTGGCAAAAAAAGGTGCAAAATTCACGCCCAGCTGAAAATTAACATCCTCATAGGCGCTGAATATAGTCCCAGTGATGTCATACGACACGGCAGGTGCCAGATGGATGACGCATCATTGTAGCCATTGTGTGGAAGTTTTATTTTAGTAGGGGCACTTGCAGCCAATTTGGTGACATTGTGCAGCGAAGCCGAACATTTGAGTCAGCTCAAGGTCGTACTGGGTTCATACCAAGATCTGCGCCCACGAGCTCACCTTGATACCTGAGCGCCACCTTGCTCCCTGCTGAAAATGACCTGCTTAGTCAGAATGCTAAACATAGCGGCGGAGGATTTCAAAACAGACTGCCATCGGAGGATCGTGAACAAATTCTGTCACATCCTTGAGCACATAAACTTCACATATCCGACATCTAGTGTTCTTATGACGACGTATTGAGGTTTCACATTCATACTGTATTCCTTTTTTTAATTTTTTTTTATTGGTAGCCTCAACTTACAAATGTAATTATTTGTGACGTGACTGTTCGTAAACCAAGGTTCCTTTGCTTATTGAAATGAATGAAAATACGATTAATCCGCACCAGCCATCTTATATCTAAATTTTGACATATATATTTTCTTTCTGATTTGAATCCCTTTTTAGTTGAAAATAAACAGTAATTTCTAAAAATAAGTGAAAATATACTCGCTTCATACCTGGAAATATAATTGTTGTGTAAGCTTATGTGACATAACTTGGCATTTTTAATTAGCCGTTATTGCAACACAATTTTTACCATAAGCACTTGCCGGCGGCCACTTCTGAAAATTATCTGCAGAACCCTGAGCACGGCATGACAGTCGAGCCGCATTCCGCCTCATCGCCCGATGCGCGGCAGGCTAAACTCACTTGCTGGGTTTGAATCCTCCAGACTGCACATGGCCCTGGACGGTCTGCCATCTCCCGGCCTTCGCTCCTTCTGTCATCATGCTCTTCATGCTGTCACTGCGATAAGGCCCACCCCCATCATCCCCATGCCCAGTGGCTGCTCCCTTCTGACACCCTGACACTGCCCCACTAAGGGAGACAGACAGGATGCAGAGGTATGGCAGCAGAGAGACGATACAGAAAAAGAAAGATAGAGAGAGAGCAACGACAAGCAGAGGAAGGGGAAAAACACCGAAAAGCGTGTGAGAGCGAGAGAGCGAGACACACGTACAACATACACACAGGAAAAGAGGTTGAGCAACCACATGACTAAGTAAGTGTGACACATTAGTAGAGTGTGTGTGTGAGGAGACAGCTTTCCAAGGCCGGTGAAAAGCAGGTAAATGAAAAGGAGGCTCTGTGTGTTCAAACACAAAAATGGGGAGTGGAGAGCAGAAGCATTTGCAGGGAAGCCTGTGGAAGGTGGAAAATCAATAAGGTCACTCCGTCTGGGACCAGCGCGCCGATCTCACGGCTGTGGGGATGCTGCCCGTTAAACTCTCATTCCCTCTTTCATTTATGCGTCGGGGAGCTTGAGACGAGGCAGTTCAACGGTGGCGACGAGTTGTGCTTCATAGCGGAGTGAAAATAATGGAGCATTTTGCCGACTCGCTCAAAGGGAAATTTAGCTTAACGGTGTTCCAATGAAATGTGGATTGCAATTTAGAATCAAAACCTGACTCGTTGCCAACTCGAATGCTAACTCACGGCTGTTTTGGGGATTGAAAGTAATCACGTCGAATTTGAAAGGAGCGGTAATGAAAAAAGAAAGCACATTAGTGCCATCTGCTGACACGACTGCTTTTCAATATCATGTCCAATCACAAATGTGAAGGCAAATATTTGTCTTGCTTCCATTTGAAGGTCAGCCTTCACGTTTGATTGTGACCAACTGACCCGAATGCGCACGTGGATAAGTCATCAATCACGGATGACATCGCTGGAACGACGAGACCTGGGCCTCAGGTGAACAAGGTCTTACTTATATTAAAAGTAGGAAAGTGTAAATGAACAGGGGGGCTCATAAATCAACAAAGGGTATTTACAGGGATGTGTAGTAAAATCTGGCATCAATCTGCCTAACTGCCTAAGGTATAAAAAAATATATGGCCACATTATCCTTGACACTTGACAGTTCCTCCCCTTTGATAAGATGGCGTATCAAATACAGTATTCAGTTTCATATACTGTATGACAAATGATTGCTGTCAATCCAGCAATTGTGTCGTTGTCACTAGAGCCAAATAAAAAAACTGTAAAAGAGGTGGGGGGTTCTACAGACTTTAAAATGTAGTCATTCCTTAAAAATGGATCAGAGAACCTATTTGATAAATGAGGCCCAGTACTGTCATGACAGAGAGCTGAGAGCTGCTGATCGCAAGGAAATTTTCAACAGGAAATAATCTTGTCACTGTCTTGCTTGAAAATCATACAATACGACCAGTTATTTTTTGGGGAGCCATCCTTTGTCTCCTTATAAAAACAAATTGCAGATTTTTTTTCCATTTGTCAATGCCAATATATTTTCTGGCATGCTATTGAGAAAGAAATCCATTTTGCAGGGAGGGGAAATTGTCCATTACTTCAAGTGGACAAAATAACGAGCAGTTTTATGGACAATAAACGGCAGCCTTATTATGGATCATTTTTATTTTAAATTCTCTCCAGCAGAGCTGGCTTGGAATGACGGGGATCAGCAGCCATCATCTTCTGCAGCTTCATGTCTCCAGGCCATTTAGTACACACTCAACAGCTCAGCCTTTTTGAAAATGACCATTCATTAGATAGTTTATCTGACAGATTTCCGGTAGCGGGAAATCGAAGCCTTCGCGCTGCCTGGAAGGTGACAAGTCTGACCTTGCTTGAGCGTTTACTTTTATCGCCTCACGTAAAAAGGCCTTGACTTCCATCGTGAGCGACGGAACATGCAGCTCGTTGTTAGTTTCGGCAGATCGGAGGAAGCGCACAGACGAATGTCAACGACGTTGGCATCACACTGCAAACCGGGCCAACGGTCAACCCTCAGCAACAAAGACGTACGATCATCTTAAACGACGAGGGTTGGCCGTCTCCATGGTTACCACCCATGGGAAAGAGGTTAGAGGTCAGGTGTTAGTATGACCAGCAGGGCTGTAGCGGGCTTTGCAACATGTGCCTGGGTGCTCATTAAAAGGTGACAGGGAGTGAGGAGGATCGGCAGAAAGGAGCCAGAGGGAGTTTAGGGGCTTCTCTGCAGGAATTATGACGGGGACGCTGTAATGTGCGTGTGTGACATTTTTCCCCCCCACTCCCGTTTCCAGAGCAGATTATGAGTAATCATTAGTAACCATTTGCCCTGCGGTACTGTTACATTGGCTGCGTCTGTTTTTCTTGTTCTAACACTAGTTCATGGAAATTAAATTGAACAATAACACTCGGCCTCGAAAGGCGCAATTTGTATTCATTTTGCAAGGCAGTAGAATATTTATACAGTGGCCTTTAAACTGAGCCTTTCTCATGTGGAAATAAAGTTTTCTCGAATTACAAAATGTTTTTTTTAATTTGATTTAAAATGTCGTTTGGCAGACACATTGAATGGCTTTAATTAGATGAGTGGTAAGTGGCGGTGACTGTGAAGCCGAGGGAGGGGGGGGGGGGCACAGATAGAGAGAGGGATAAGAAAAGCAAAGCGTGGCGTCCCTGTCTCGTTACAGCCCTGCTCAAGGGTGAGGGACTCTTACCAGTCTCGGACCAAGACTCACTTGAGTGTGAGGCGTGGGTCTCCGTATGGGGCATAGGGAGAAATGTTAAGTACGAACTCCTTCGGCGGATAGGAGCTCCACCTCTGCTGCACTGTGCTGCTGTCATTGTTATTCCAAAAGTCTCTGTCTAGATCACTGCGGCCAAAGAGAAAGACAGGTCAGAGCAACACAACTGCGGACAGCCTTGGCACTAACCCACACTTTGAAACAAGGCTCCCTTCTCGGGATAGAGAAGAGATGCGTGAAATGGGAGGCTGCTTCTCAGCCTGAATGGGGAAAAGTCACCGATAGCGTGTGATGACGTTTGAGTGAGATTTCAGATATCAGGATGTCCCAGCTTCCCCCCCCAACATGGACGTAAGAAGACATAAATGCATGAGACATCAATCACAGTAGTAAAGGAGGAAAAGGTGAGCAGAATCACTGATGTCACACAGCAGCATTCAAGGAGCTGCGGCAGCGTGGGAAACAAAAGACAAAGCACAAAGAGAAGAATCGGAAGCCGAGATGAACAACAGAGCACATCGATGCTGCTTGAGGCCCGCGAGTGAGAAGGACGTAAATGAAAATCATAATGAGAAGTCACCCAAAAAAGAGTCACATCTTAAAACCATTCAAGTATGAAACAAAAAGCGTGACATTCAGAGAGAAACAGTAAACAGCGGTATAGAAGGAGAAAAAGATGTGATGAACAAGTTCAAAAGACATTTGTGGGATTAAGAATTGTACTTAGCATTACAAAGCTGACATTTTCCAGTCTTGACCTTATAGCCTTCATTCATCAGAGGGAGAAAAGCACCTTGAAAATCATTTCATACCTTTACACTAGACCGTTCCGCAAAGAAAAAAAAAAAATTGAATGTCAGCGCACACCTTCTTGTTTTATCAAACTTAACACGGTCACGGCAAACCGACCGCACGCACCAATACGAGCGGTCGCTGTTAACATGACACGGATAAATTCCGTCATCGTTTGATCACGCCTCCTCTGAAAATGAACAACAGGCCTCTTTTCATCGTTTCGATTGAAAAGCCTTAAAGATTAAGCAAATTATTCAAAAGCAACCAGTTAGCAGGCACTTACTTGATAGCTTTCTTCTCCCCTCGCCCACGAGCCGAGTCTGGAGTATCTGCCGTTTCCACTCCCGGTTTATTTCTCTTCCCCTTGATCCGAGTCAGCGCAGGGAGGGACACCGTAGAGAAAATCAAAAAGGTTAGCGTGCATTTGTCTTATGGAAGCAGGTGGAGAGCCCGCCCCTTTTATCACTTCAACACCGGTCCTTTACCTGATGCTCTCCTGATTATACCCTTCTTAGTCAAATCAAATCTGCAGTGGAGTGCCATTTGCCGCTATGATTATCAATCAAAGCCACCTAGAAATTTCCATGCCAATTGCCTTTTTAATGGTAATCGTCTGGGCACTGGGGGGGATAAAAAGTGGAAAGTCCTGCTCCATTCTGATTTTAAACAGATGACCTGACCATTCTACTAGAAAAGCTCATTAGAATCAAATGTGTTTGCCAATCGTCACAATGGAGATCATCTCTAGTCTCTTTAAAAGGTCCGTATTAGTATTTGCAATCAATGTAAACATTGATCTGAAAGGTTTGCAGATGTACAGTAAATGTATAGATTTGTAGGCCAGTTAACAATAAAGTCTTAACTCTTTGTCTGATCGATACACACTCTGACAACAGGAGGTGCACTGATGAGGCGTGCCGAGAGAAAGATTTGTTTGCCGAGGGCTTGATGACTACCGCTGGAGCGTACACGGGCCCATCTTGAGCCCATCTATGTGAACGCAGTCCTTAAGAGCCAAGCACTGCACTTATGTATGAGTTTCTGATATAGACCAAAATGACTCGCATCTATGATTCATTCACAGAGTACATCGGGATGCAAATAGCTCAGACGCCTATATGAGGATAGGGCACCAGAAAAACTGCTTTTCCTAGAAAACGCTTGATATTATTTCAAACTAAAGCCCACATCTCGAAAGATAAAAGGTTTGGACCCAGGCAGTGGTGTTGGAAACATTTCAGGACATTTGTGAGACAAAGAAAAAGACAGAGTACAGTCCTGAGAGAGCGAAAGCGAAAAAAATAAAATAAACGGAATTATATTTTTGCTAAATAAACAGGCAAATAAACAAATAATAATATACAATTATAAAAATGATCAAATTGTAATATTAAATAAATAAATAATATTGAAATAGACAAACAAACAAACAAACAAACAAACAAACAAACAAACAAACAGATAAATAAATAATAATAAATAAATGTGTCAGCCCAAGGCGCGGGGAGGATACGAGGGGCGGGACAGGTGCCAAGTGAGTGAGGTAGGAAGTCTCAAGCGGACTGGTGGTGAAAATAAAAATAGACTCAAACATGCAGAGGTCCCACTGCTTTCGTTTTCGCATGCACACGCACGCACGCGCGCGCACACACGCGCATGATGCAACAGTTTCACAGTCGCCACCTTCTTCCTAAACACTTGTGTGTGAGCATGTGAGACGAATGAATGCTGCAGGGATCCATCGCATATGACAAAGCTCTTACGACATGCACGATCCAGAAAAAAATCAGTTCAGCGCCCAAATGAGAGTTAAAGCAAACCAAATGGAAGAGTGAGCAATTCCCTTCTAATCCTCCACTCAAATACCCTTGAAAAATCTTTAGCCTAATTTAAATCTGCTACTTTTTTTGTCACATGACAAAGGGAGTTTCACGACTACAATACCGCTTGGCTCTGAGCCATCCAGTCAAAACAGCTTAATTGTGAGAGCCATCCAAATTGCGGCAAACTACACCAAACGCATTTTCATACGAGGGGGGGGGGGGGGGAGACCTAAAGAGAAGTCTGGTTAAGTGGAGGAAGATTGCCCGCAGTGATGATGAGCTGTTTATTTTCTTTTTCAGAAGGTTCGAGACACGAGGGATGAAAGAAGCTAGCATTCTGTCTGCATCAGTTGGCAGCGTTGTGCCTTCCAACACCCAGCTGTGTTTGTTTGAACTAAGACAGCAAGAGTCCACAAGCTCGCTCAATATTACACACATCATACTATCATTAGAAGAGTGATCATTTATCTGTTAAAATGTTATTGTATGTTAACTGGAATTAACTTGAAATCACATATTGGCACAATTTGCCACTGACAGCATCTGGGCTTTAGATAAGGCTAATGGCTAGTCACGATCAGACTCATTTATTTTATTTAAGCACTGCAATCATTGATTTTCACAACTACGCCAATTGGTCCCCTTGCCATTCTCCTCGTGAGACTCGCAACATCCAATCTGATCCCAAATAAAAAAAAATTGTACAATGGAGTCAATGGAGCTCCGAATGTGGTCGAGTCCTAGCTCATCCACGCTCACAGTTATGTCACGCACCAAACGGCAAAGAGCTCAGAGAAGAAGGCTCTGAATGCCAAGTAGCTGTTGCTGTTGAAATAGATGTTAGCAACACCAACACTGATTCGTTCAAATCCCAACAACGCAAAACCCGCAGCTCCACATGAATTTATTTGCCCTGCATTTAAATACTGTCAGCAATCATAAGGAGCTTTACAGTTACCAATGACGTTAAAACCAACCTCCAACTTCATAAATTATTATGAGCATACACACAAAAAAAAAAAAACAGGCATCTTAGTTCAAAGTTTTGCGCTGGTTGCCGAAGCGAAAACACCGAAAGCAAGATTTACTCAAAACGGCTTGTGTATTAACCTATGAATCAGAAGCAAAACTGCCACGGGTCTCCTCACGAGTGACACGTGAAGCTGCGGGCAAACATTCGCTTTTATGAAAGCTGACACCGTCGAAGAGTACACTCGGACAAAAATAAAGATTCACGATTGCTTTTCTTTAACGTTCCTCCTGTGTCAATACACAGTATAACCTCCATTAAAGGCATGCAACGTGCTCATGCAAATTACAATATGTTTACATTCTAATGACGAGTCCAGGGAATACATATAGGGCTCCTAAAAAAAAAGATCAAGGGAGCTTGTTAGTGGCCACAAAATGCTACAAGCAACACAAAATGCTGACTATCACCAGAAGTAAGATTTTTGTGAACTACATCCACACCTATTTGTCATCATTCAAATACAAACTCACATTTTTGTGCTCAAACTCAAGCGATTGAAAAGCTATACAATTTGATTTATTTGGCGCCCTCTTGTGGCATCCTGCAACCATGGACGTGTGTTGACGTGAGTTGAGAAGTTTCATTTAGACACAAGTTGTGCTTTGGCGCCTTCTTGTGTCATCTTGGTGCAGAGGAAATAAGTTGAGGAGCTTCATTTAGACAAAAGTAGTACTTTATAGCAAGTAATTAAAGTCTGAAATAAGAATGTGGATTCGAAAGGAGCGTTGGACAGGTTCAGAAGCAAGGAAGGAGAAAACATTTTCTTCAAACACAAATAAGCATAATGCTATCTTTACAAGGCCTTACATACTTATCTTGTATTGGACCTTTAGATTGTTACGCAAGTGTCTACAAGGATATTGTTGGCTAAAGTGCATGTTAACAAAAGAATCTGTCTGCCACAGCCAGACAATACATTGAAAAGAGATTTGTGCAACATGCCAATCACACTATTACTTAATGTAGGACACAGACCACAGAAAACTTTAACGGTGACGACATTATCACATGAAATGGCGACACCACAAATGACACCAGCAATTTGTCGAGGATAAATGGCTGCGCATTTATCACAGTTCCACTCGATTATCTCGAGCATGTAGCCCAAAGTGCTTAACGTGCCTTCACAACGCCGAAAGGCAGACACTAGTCGAACGACAAGGAGCTCAACCCACATTTCAACCCTCACACCTGGCCAAATTGTGACTCACTGACGTGAGAAGAAAGAACAACATCATCTCGCGTGTGCGCATGCGCCGGACCGGGTCGCGAGGGCAGCAGATCACCCGCCGCCTCATCCCGGACAGCCTCCGCTCTGTCGGGTTGCTGCTGCTGCTGCAATGTCACACGCTAGAAATAAGATCCATTTACAACAGAGCTCTCGGAGAGGGCCGCAGGGACCTCCAAAGAGCCGGGCCGCTCGACTCTCTCGCTTCGCAACAGGAAATCAGAAGCCATTCCCTGCTCCATTTCCTTCCAGGTGGAATATCTCATATAACACGTTTCAGTGAAGAAAATAAGAAGGGACAGTACGGCACTGAGATCATTACCCACCTGCTTCGTATACGCTATAATGGTGTAATCTAGTTACAATCCCATTACGGGCGTGTCTTTCATGCAAACATTATGTAGAGAAGCTTGTTGTCTGCACGGGGTGCTTGGATGTCGAGGCCTGCAATCTGTGCAACAATAAGTTTCACAGCAACACTGCTTGACTGTTGCTCTTGTAGGTCGTCGTAATCGCTAATGTGATGTGCGTCTCGTCTTCCCAGTTTACAATGAAGTTTTAATCATTTATTTTTTAGTCATTTAATATTTTAGTAGTTTATGTAGAGCATTTATGTATACACGGGCTTCAATTGAATTCCTACAACCAAAGCTAACACCCTTAGCATGCTAGCAACTGTTTTCACACCTTAGTGTAATGTTAGCGTGATTGGTATTCACATCCATGTTGGCATATTTAGCAAAATGTCCAGGCAAGAAGGCAACAAAGTCGGCATATATCTGCGTGGGACTGTGAGTATGAAAATAGGCTGGCAGTGGAGGACAATCGCGTTTAGCCTCGCAGGCTTTGACAATTTTGGTCACCGCGAGTCTCTAAATCTTCACTGACGTCCACCACCTACCGTGTAGTTTTTATTCATTTGTTTTTCGTTTCTATTCCCTAACATTAGTTGACATGAAACCGGATCGCGGTGCAAAAAAAAGTGACCGTACAATCGGAGAAAATATCAATGACAACTTTGATCGATCGACTTTGCCGCGACTTTCATCACATTAGCGTCGGCTAAAAAAAAAAATCTTTCCCGGTCAACCCGCAGTAGATTTTGGAGCCTCCAATGCGACATGGCGAGGGGGAAAGGCAGTTTTGGCAAGCAGCTCCGACTGACTGATAAGGGGTTGCCTCCCTTTTAATCAATCATATTTCATAGCACATAATCACAATGATGTGCCCTTACCAGAGGTCAGTGCGCTCAATCTTTGTTGTTGTCTAACCGAGGCTGTGTCAGCACACTTGGCTAATATCGTAACGGCTTCTGGGAATGAATTACAGTCTTGAAGCTGCTTTTTGGAAAGTGACGCAACAGGGGCCCCACGTTTCAGCTTCTGTAATAGTTTTTTATTCATTACTGTCTAACAAGCCAAATATTTCACTTCAATGAACATGCGCGCATCATTATTTTGGATTAGAGAAACGCGTAAATATTTGCACACATTGCTATTTCTTCAATAAATTGCTCTTTGAAGATTTAAATTCACAGCACACAGTGACATTTAAGCATCTCTGATTAGTAAAGCTTTTTGTAGAGCTTCTAATGTGGCTGGAAGCTAGTGTGTGTATGTGCGAGGAGGGTCGGCTGGTGTGTGTGTGTGTGTGCGTGTGTGCGTGGGTGGGTGCATACACTCACCAGCTTGCGTTGACACCAACCGCAGACGCCACAAAGAGCCACAAGCCAAACAGCACACACTGTCACTGCTAAGGAGACCAGGAACACACTGAGGGACACCGAGCCTGTGTGCACAAACACAAATTTCAAAACACTTTTTGGTGGAACTGATTTTTGATTTAATTATGTTTTTTTAAGTCAAGTAAATGTGCTGCAGCAAAAAACTGCTTTTTTTTTTCCATTCTGGGTAAAAGAGCTTGAGTCTGTGTATGCCCGTGCCTGTTGTGAGCGGTTCCATTTTTGCTCAAAACACGAGTTTTTTTGTTTCATTGAAACAAAAACAAGCATTTCCAGGGAGCTGATTTCACGCCACAGTAGCCCACCTTGCCAAACAAAGCTAAGTTGCGCCCGGCAGCGCCAGCTTTAATTGAAAAGGAGGCGAGCACTGCTGCCATTTTAACATTCTGTCATAAGCAAGTCGGGTAATACAATCTCATGGCTATCACTGACATCGCCCCCCCCCCCGTCCCTGCTCCTGCGCCCGAGCATTTCAATACCTTTCCAATAGAAGCTAAAGCCGGGCATCACTCAGAGCCACACGCATCACTGTCATGTGTCAGAGCTTGTTAAGTGACAGGCTGCAAGCAAAGAGAGGGAGTGGCCGAGGAGGCTGACAATACAACACAGCTCAGCTCATGATTAAAGGCTATCATGCCAGGGAGAAGAAAAATCATATCATCCACTTCTGCTCTTTTGTGTCTCCATGTGCGAGAGCGTGGCAAATGCACCTGAGTCACTCACGCTGCTTTTCAAAATGAGTGGATCCACCCCGGTGAGCTATTTAACCAGCTCAACGGCCTTTACTTGAGAGAACAAGGAACTAAAGCCTCATTGAGCTTTGATATTTGCACAGCGGGACGGAGATGCTAATGTATTCAAATGCGTCGAATCCCTTCCAACATTTCTTCGACCCAAATATACGCCGATAAGCAGGTGTCACCATGTATTTCCACACCGTTGAGTGACAACCACCCGCACTTTGCCTTCAATAAGTAGATTTGTTTTCTCCCCAGTCGCCGTCTCCTCGTCTCCCCCTGGCTTGTCAAGGCTGGCCTTTTCATCCCGTCATTTCTTTGTCTTCCTCTCCTTCCCACCTCCCAAGTGTCCTCCGGGAAAGAAGGAGCTCGACAAGGCCGACAAACTAGGAGGCAAACGCGTTTCATATGGAAAATAAGGAAGCGGATTGACATCGGCGTGCGCAGCCTTCCGGCTACGGCTTTGAGGTTAACGGCGCACCTGAGGTCGATTGAAGTCGGGATTTGGAGACACTAAACGACACCTTGATGATGACCTTGCACTCCATCTTCCTTCAAAATCAAGCCACAACACAAAAAAAATCTTTAACAAAGTTTGATGGAGATAAGTCTTCTCCAGTTATTATTTTGCACAATTTTATTACTTTCTTATAATAATCCCTCAGTTTTTCACCAAATTACGAGGCGGTTGTGCTGCAGCTAACTTATGGACTGCGTCCTAAACGTCTCAATCATCTCACCCGGCATCGTTTTATGTCCTGACATCAGCCTGGCCTCTTCTTGATTAATCTTGTAGCGATCGTAAAAATGTGGATTTAAACCTGGCGAGCGTGTTGCCCCTCTCACCCGCTAATATTTATCTGCACTCAAAGAGGTTCTTAATGGCAAACGCTACATTGTTGTCTTCTTTAGTAGGAGAAGGTTGAAGTGGGTTCAAGCTTACAGTCTGCGCTCCGTCTCCATTCAAAATGGGAGTCTTCACTCACGGGTCATTAAGAGTGAGTCCAGTACATGCACGACATCATCATGGCGACCTAAAGGTTCTTAAATAAAGAGAGCTAGCGCAAAGTGGAACAGTGATGGAGGCTTTTTTCTTGAAAAGTTTTAAGGCTGTTTGTGCTTTCCTCAAGGTCAAAGAAGGGTGATGTGGAGGAGACGTTTTTGATGACGTGTGTCAGTTAGCTGGAATAAAATGCGGCATCCAATCAGGATTACTATTTGTTGATGGATGCAAGCGTCCCGCTGCTTGGATTGATACAAAAAAATGACTTCATTTATGCAACTGAAAAAAAAAAAAGGGGGGAAGGAAATACGCCCCCTGAGAAGATATGCAAATTCTCAGCACTGGAGCACCAGCGCTGCCTCCTCCGCCTTCGATTGTATGTTTGTTCGGCGGCGGGATTACGCAAATACTACGAAGCTCATTTTCATAAAACCTGAACCAAGGGAGAACCTTCTTTTGAGGAGGAAATACGAGAAATACTTTCTATTATCACAAATTTCTTTTCAGACTACCCCAGCAACTATTGAAAAATCCCCTAGCAACAAAGTTAGCGCTACCTGTATTTTTAAAAACTGATCAAATCCATGCATTTAGTTCTCTTAACAACATCAATTATTTTCTGTCTGTGTACCCCAATTGAAAAACATTAAAATTCTGCTTGAGTTGAGCGGGCCCATTTGAATAATGCCTCCACAAAATGGTCTATGTAATTACGCAATGACATCATCACGCAATGACAATGTCGTCTCGCAATGTTTGGCAACAAGTAGACATGACTAACAACATCCCCTGTTAGTCTGCTTAATTCAATATTTTATGGGCGATGATAATGTCATACTGACGTTAATAGGGATGATATCAAATAGGTTAGCCCACGTTTAGTAGTCAAGTGATCATTCGCAGCTAGCCCTGAACAAAACATCACCATTATTCTAAACTCGGAGTGGGGGGGGGGGGGCATATATGGATTTGCTCACTGAGTAAATGTGACAGTAGAGTAGAAGAAGCCATTGAGCCGTTTGATCAGAAACTCTATAAGTCACAGCCCCGTTGGTCCTGACAGGCGCTTGTTTCCTTTAGATTTCAGCGGTCATTTATTTTACACGCACATAAAAAAGAAACCAAACGGCCGGACGTACAGTATACCAAGGTGACTTATGCACAGTTTCCGAAGGGATAAATAAAGTCACGCAAGAGGCGGCCGTTGGACAAAGATAGCGGAGGCAGGACTTCATCACAAATCTAGAATTTACGTAACACGCCGGTTGAAAGCGTAACAAGCTCTCGTACCTGTAGGTGATGTGGCCCATATGCGGGGAGTTAAACCACGCGGAAAGGGACCAGTTCTCAGGGGTAAGAGAAAGTGCTAATTGGACAGGCAGATCTCGAGCAGTGTCCAGTCAGCATGGCTGCCACAATGTAGAATGCAAAATATCGTTATGCTGTGAATGAGGTGGAAAGGAGAAATGTCTCACGGCCACTGCAGTCCATATGCCGTAGGGTAGGGTACACTTAAAAAAGATATAATGTAAAATATAGAATTTTTTTGAAATGTTTTACTTCCACATGCCAGAATCATTCACACAAGCCCCCCCCAAAAAATGTATAAAATGTCCCTTTGTAAGGAGTTTTGCCTTACAAGGCCACTTGCTGTTGGCTGAAAATGACATCACAGTGCCGAAGGGCAAAGCTTGTCAAGTCACATGACCAAATACAGAAAAAAGGTTAGCCGGCGCGGTCGCTAGCTAAGCCCTCGGCATTGTGAGGGCTTTTCCGTCGCATAACGAAATAGGACTGTCCATCATCTTCAACAACCATTGTCAGTGTTAATAATATCTTTCAATTTAACAAGCTATCACACTCAATGACCAGTTTTCAAATTGTGTGTTTTCAGGCTCTATATGCTAATAGCCAAAATGGCCATTTTTATTCCATTTCAATTCAAACTAACACATCACTTCCCTCATTATCTTTTTTTACCAGTAACAATTTTCTGCCTGCTGCTATTTCAGTAGTGGTCAGGTGTTGGTGTCTACTGTGGCGGATAATGCATGCACTCACAAAACACTATTTAGCCTGAATTTCAGACTCCTCCTGTCTGCCTTTGTGCTTTAATTAAATAGCGCATTTAAGAGGCTTTTGTCTGACAGTTATCGCGCAGCGTGATAGAGAGTCAAGCATTTAAATGCATTCAAGCTAAACAATTCTCCAGGTGCATAAAATAGATTTGAAGCTGTGAAATGCAGACAAAATGAGTAATAGCTACTTCCACGTGAATAATGTCATTGCGACTTCAAGAGCTGAGAGGACATTTCACACTGTGAGCGGGCCAGGCTTGGTGCGATGGCCACGCCAGGAGGATTTGAGGATGTTTTGTACTCATATGAGCATAAGAGCACTCACAAAGTGACGTTTGACGGATGATTGACTGCCGTCTACCCAATGCCCTTCATGGACACTCATGTTAGAATTGTGTGATGACAAATTTCACAGGCAATTTGATGTCATTTTTTATAACATTGTTGTATTTCTAGCTTAACATTTGTCAATCTATTATGTTGTATGTCAAATGTATACTTTGTGTTAAATTGTCGTCACTGCAAGTGTTTTAGATTTTATAGACATGTCATACATTTATATGCTACGAGGAAAGAAATTGAAATGAAACCCAAAGACATTTCCACAGTGTTTGGGTTTCATTAGCAAGTGAGTGTTGAGCAACAACATTCGATTGGTATTTTTCTTTCCACCATTTCACACTCGTAATGATGACTAGAAGGCTGCGTTTTCTTTTGTCATTATGCAGCAAAATGGTAATTAGGGGAACAAATAGGCACCTTGACGAGTTTGGAGTGGAGCTGGTCTTGGTCATTTATCAAACACTGAAACAAAAGGGCTCACGAATTGAGCATACAAGTGGTTGTTTTTCCTGTATCCAGGAGTCCATAAAATATGGAATGAGGCTGTAAAGCAGATGGTAAACTAATAGGTGGCGCTATGACCCCTAAATGTAGTACAAAACTAATTTATCCAGGATAATGCAACCAAACAAAAATTTAATATAAACTTGAGAAAACAAAAAAAGCTACAACAGGTGAGTGCAGACCTCAACCAACATGCATAGAAAAATATTACCGTAATTTCCGGACTATAAACCGCAACTTTTTTCCAAAATTTTGAACCCTGCGGCTTATAGTCAGGTGCGGCTTATATAAGGACTTTTTCCGTGGTTTTTGTGATGACTTGATCACTTTTATACACTGCGGTATCTTGAAGAAAAAAACAACAACAAAAATACTATTTTGAAACACTACTATGGCTGCTGCTTATTCTGGCTGTGTTGCTTGTGACTATTATGAGCTTTAGTAGGAATGCACGCGAGGTGACCTGCGTCAAAGGGCTCTAAACCCTTTCTCTGTCATGTGACTCAGAGATTACACAAAGCACATGGCGCTGTTTGGACCATCTGCATTGTATTAAAACCCAATCAATCAGCATTTAAATTCAATTCTTCTGACATTTTGCTCACCAAAAACAAGTTGTAATGAACGTGAACTTTTAATGCATTTTATTCAAATGTTAAGGTATGTTATTAAAACTTAAAAAAAGCTTTCTGTGTCCAGTCTTTCTTTGTTAATAACTCGCGTGCACACTTCCGTGTTGCTGCGGTACTACTGCTGCGTCACAGGCAATGTTTAGAAAGACATGTTAAAGTATGTTATTAAAACTTTAAAAAGGCTTTCTGTGAACTGTCTTTCTTTGTAAAAAAAACGCGTGAGCACGTGCGGCTTATAGTCCGGTGCGGCTTATATAAGAAAAAAAACTAAAATATCCCCGAATTTTAGCTGGTGCGGTTTATAGTCCGGTGCGGTTAATAGTCCGGAAATTACGGTAGTCATTATCTGAAATAGGGATTGACAACCGGTTGCCTTCTAGTGGTTTGTGGCGGTATTGCAGGTGGTCCGCGAAATCGGAAATGGAAAATAATCATAACATTTCTAAAAATAAATTTGATTCATTATTTAGACTCAATTTATTTTCCAGCTAATTTTGTAAATAATTTACCCATCCAAATGATGTCAAATGTAATCGAGATTCCCAAAATAGACATACAGATGAAAACAAATAGCCTGTATAGGTCTATCCTCCTTCGGTGCAAAATAAAATAATATTCCGCCAAAACAGTGGTCCAAGAGTTGCTTCTTAGTTATAACAGATAAAACCAGTAGAAAATCCTTATTCTAAAAAAATAACCTGTTGGAATGTTCCTTCAATATTTCCCTTCAGGAATAAGCTCATCTAAATGCAGACCAGGTAGTAGTGGAGCAGTTGTCAGGTGGAGAACACCTGCGGTTAAGAGCACCTGCCCCTGTAGGCTATATAAAGCGTAACGCGTGGCCTCATTTTCTGTCCTTGCATGCTCCCCGTGGTTCAGATGCAGCAGCCACCCGAGTTGCGAGAGGGCCGCCACCCACGTCCTGTCTGCTCTCAAATGAGGGAGAACTTCGGCGACGAGCTTGGCTGGAGTTGGATGGCAAAGACGTCATGTGACATATAGTGCCATCTTCTTATTAGCACCTCTGACACGGAATGAGAAAGCAACTGAGGAGATGTGAATACATGGGAAATAGGAAAAATGTATGTGCTTGCATGTGTTGAATGCAAGATGAAGTGAAGCGGGGCCAGAGCAGCGACTGATCCAAGCTCTTTTGGGACTGTAATGTGAATGAACAATCATTCCGTTGGTCACAATATATTTAAATACTATCCTATATATATGTACGTCAACGCGATTAAGTCATGTAGCGTTCAAACTCGAGAACTTCATTGGACCACTGAGTAAAAGCGACAAATCAAACAGTGTAGCTTGAGTGAATATTAAGATGGTCTGTGACTGAACGGGAAATAACACCCGCATCTATTTCTCTCCCTGGCATCTCTCATAAAGTCTTTATAAAGTATGCATGGTCTTGATCTATCACATAATCTATCAACGCCTAAACCGTGGAAAGACTAAATTAACAAGTCGGCTCGAAATAGATGGCTTTCATATGAAAACGGCAACATATTATACAAACAACAGCTCGCAGGGTGATTCGTTTTCCTGGCGGTAGGAAGGCCCGCCTTTGTGAAAGTTGCACTGATGAAAGATTACACTCATATATCCTGCACCAACTTCTTCTAATCCATCAAGACTTTCCATTAGATTCAGGATCATGATTATTGATTAAGCTTCTCACCGCTGCTGGATTCAAATCCCTTGCCATCCAAAACTTTCCTTGCCACTTTGCATCTCCTGAGTGTGACGACTTTTTTTGAAATACCGATGGAACTGAAGAAGCTTCTTCTGTTTAGTGGTCCCACAACTTTGGAATCCTATAGCGTCTTCACACGGTTACAAACAAGCCATTAGTCAACTGCCTCTCTCGTGCCCTTGACTTTATTGACTGGAATCCGCGAGGTGGCTCTTGGTACTCAGGAGGTCGACGAGTGTCCATCACTGTAATGAGTCTGTGAGCTGTAAACTAAGTCACCCATGACCAACATTGAATTACAGGTCTTATTTTGTAGTAGAAATAAATAAAACCAATAAAGGGATCGTATTGAACGGTTTTACTATCCTCTCCTGGTTTGTTTGTTAACCGTTTTTTCCTCAGCTCTTTAATATGTATAACAACACCTTTAACTCTCGGTGCAGTCATTGTCAAACTATATTATTTGCAGGAAGCACCGATGCTGCTGTGCCTCAAACGTTTTTTTCCACCTAGCACTTGCACACTACGTGCTAACTGCAATAGCGCCTAAGCTAATGATTCTCAGTGCGCGTTTACAAAATTGGGAGTGCCACTCACCATTTGCACTACAGTTTTAATTTGACCCGAAGAGCATTTGCCGCAGTGTTCAAGTCCTCGGACAGCAATTTCAGAATGCTTAAGCTAACGCCAGTTCCCCTTTTCTTATCGAGATCATTGGGGGGAAGAGTCTAGCCTTGTTTCCACCCTGGAGCTCAGACTGCATATTCATCAGTGTGCGTGAAAGCACTTGAGTCCTTATAGAGTCAAGTACAAGGGGATGCTTCGATTTCGCACATAACATGATAGCGTGTTCAATTTATGGATGAGTTTACCTTCAGAATCAGGTCAAACAGTACATATACAATGATGCTGTAGCCCCAATTAACTACCACACTGCCACTGTATTTCACTTGTTATTTTCTATTTATCTTGTAATGTATTTCCAAACAAATCTCTAAATTCACTTTACAATCTTAATTTTGTTCAAACTCCTCGATCACAGGATGGCCCTTTCAGCCATTCCTTTTTTCTATTCCTGTAATAGAAATATATGTTTTCTTTCTACTTAAATTACAAAGAAGATTGCTGTTATCCACATGCATCATTAACTAAAAGCAGAAAGCCATATGCTCCCTTTCCCAAGATAGGCTGACTTCTCTAAGTAAAACACTTTTTATTTTCGGTCCGAGTATCAACAGCGCATTGGTGAAATTTCTACACTGCTCCTCATCAAGCTATCTTAAAAAAGCAGGCGGAGGTAAACATGCTCTAATCCATTAGCTATACTTTTGTATATATTAAATTTAGCTAACACTATCCCCTTACCTTCACCTCATGCGAACACACAAAGGTTTGCATTCATTTAGTAAAGCATATTTGTTACACTTTTATTCAGTCACCCACACGAAAGCAAGCCTTCCTTTTAGTTGTGTTGTCCATGCGTATGATCTCTCACCCGCACACACTAATAAACATGTTATTAGCGCTCGAGCTAGCATAAACACGGTGACATGCGAGGGCGACGTGTGTGCTTAGTGATGTTAAGACCTCCGAAAAGTGGTGAGACAAGTCAAGCGGGGAGCGGTGGAAGCAGGCCTTCGCTATAATGCTATTGAGGAGCAATTATATGCACACGGGCCGAGAGCTACCGTGCGCCCACATCATCAGCTCGCTGCCGGGCACATAAACTAAGACAAAGCGGTCTCTTGTGCTCCAGATGTACTATGTGGGTGGCATTATAAAATCTAATCCGAGTCGATTGTATTTACCTAAGCATACGGAGCTGCCGGATGCGGTATCTCTGTTTGTATATACGCGTGTGCTTACGTGTGTGTGTGCGCCGGTGAGCGTTAGCCTCTATGTTCAATTTTCCTCTCTCCTCATCAAACTCCACTATCCTCTCTCCTTCAAAAGTGGCAAAACAATTATTGAGAGTGTAATTAAAGTATTGGCAGGACAAGTGCAACAGTAATTGAATGACAGCTAAATGACAGCGAGCCACACCGCGCACTTTTCATTTTTGTGTTTTTTGAGTGCCTTAACTAGTCGTGAGAGAATTCACAGACAATATTCTCACATGCATCAGAAGGCAGATGGGATGCGCTCACCATGAATGAGTAATGCTACCTGGGGCTGTTCACCTGCACTTTTTACATTCAATTAAATTCTGCTTGTATACGATTATTTTATGACCTGTCTAGAGGAGCTAATAAAAAACCAAAACATTCATCACTGAGCTAGATGGTGAACCCAATCAAAGTCATTTTCCTTAAGACTCCATTAAAAGCCATTAAAACTCTGACCTCAAGCTACCTGATGTCACTCATTACAGTCTTCTTTTTCTAAATGTTCTGTAAACCTGTTTTATTGTTTTGTCTAATCTCTCCTAATGTGGTGAAACATTTAAAAACTGCAAAGTCCATTTCCATCTTTTAGCAGGCATATCCATGCAGTTCTCATGCACATCTTGTTTTACTTTTTATTATGCTAAATGCATTATGCATTAGAATATAGTAGAACTCCCTATGAAGGTGAAAACAGAGACCTGACATTTAGTTGGAAAATCAAAATGGACGCTCGGATATCAGCGCAGCGTGTTTGAACAGGCACCGTTGTTGCTGAAAGATACAGTCAAATCCTCCTGTCGTCACGCAAATTGGATTCCAACCAACATTTTTGTCAACAAAGTAGTGCACTCAGATGTGTTTATCAATAATCAGTTCCACACAATCGATTATGACGCCCATCCCAAGATAAAACGCGACTTCAAACATTGTCTCTGCAGTTGGTTAACATTCTAGGAAGGCAACTGTTCGACCTCGTCATGGATCATTCCAAATTCTTTGAGGAAATTGCGTCCAATTCTCTAAAGGGAAATGTGCTTTTGGGAGTTTGCAAACATATTTTAAGGTTGTGTTAAACTTATAATCATATTAATATCTAGTATTGGAGTGCTCGTGTGGATTGGTGGGGCCGAGGAATGTGCAGGCAAACTGTATGAACTTGTTTTCTCGGAAGTGTTGTGTATAGTTCTAGACAGGGAGTACCGGACGAGATAATCTCAAGGTCGGTGAGCTACGAGAACAACGAGCAACTATATGAAACCAGACTTCGAGGGGAAAACCAAACCGTCTGACCTCAGCGACACCTGGACGGGGAGGAGATGGCCATCCACCAATCATCTCACAATATTTTGCATGCTTTAATATTCATATTGTGTTTCTTTAAAACTGGGCAACCCGGAAGAATGTGTCGTCTTTGGTGGTCACAAAAACGCACGAGTTTTAGTGTGAGGGACCCGGGACCCAGGCCTGTATTAGTGCGCTTTGTCAGGAATAAATAATTGGTAAATTTGGTCTAATTGATCTACTGGTCTTCTCTTTGACAGAACGAACTCGCAAAATTGTTAGGTGCGCCAGTGTGTGGATTAGGACATTGCAATTTATGTGTTAAGTGTTGATCACAATTTGGAGTCAGATCAATAGCTAAAATCCGTATCCTAACAGTTTCTTGGTGACCCCGTACGTGATGTCAAGAGAAGGGTAATTGACAAACTCGTGGTCTGTGTCCAAGTCATCGGACAGTTAGTCTGGGACAGCTGTCTCCCGGTCGGCGTACCGTTTGAATAAGGAATAAGCGCACAACGTTGAGCTGGTACGACGTCTCCTAAACCCTGAGCTCATCAATGATAAGGTAAGCAGAATACCTGTTACTATATGTCGAAATTCTGCAAATTGAAAGAGGAAATTTAAGAGGAGACTGTCGTTCAGATCAAATAAGGTGTGCATGAAGTGAATATACATACGGTGAATAAGTTTGGAACTTACGTGTGTAACGTGTACGGTAAAGTCAGGGACTTACGCGTACTACGGATAGGTCAGGGACCTAGTGCTTCGTCGTGGCGGACAAGGGTACGGTGACGATCGTATTCAGATAGCTGGGGTTAATAAAGAGATCCCCGAGGGGAAGTGAGGCCTCCTCAAAAAATATCCGGTGGTAACAGTTCCTCCTGTGAGAGACCAGACCGCTAAAATATCCAAAATGTGCAACCAAATTGGGGGGAGTGTGTGTGTGATGAGAGGAATGAATGGAGTGAGATTGAGAGGAATGTATGCTGGAAGTGCAAATTGTGAGCTACATGAGAGATGGATTCGAATCCCTTTGTCTGTGTGTTCTGTGTATGTGCGTAATCTCTGTAAAAGTTTGTGTCAGTCTATCGTCGTTCGTCTGAGCTCTGCGCGAGCACTTTGTGTATTGGCGTGCGTGCCGTGCGGATGCGTGTGTGTATGTGCGGTTGTGTGCGCGCTCGCTGTGTGTGCGTTTATGTGTACATGTGTGGTTGCGGGCGTGTGAGGAGGAAGAAGATGATGTTGTGATGCAACAGAGAAAAATGTTGGAGTGCGCGAATCAGGACAGTAGAAAGAAGTGCAGCCAGGGAGAGAGAGAGACACGGAGAAAATATAATTTGCGGAGTGGTCAGGGACAGATGACACAGGCCGAGGTGCAGAAAAATGAATTGATGTGTCCGCTGGTGACCACATCGGGCGGTCAGCACTACGAGCCCATGGTGCTCCGTGATGTGACCGCGATGATGGAAAAGATGCCCCCACTTCACAGAGGAGGCAAGGTGTGGCTGAACAAATTTTTAGCTCTGATGAGTGGGCAGAGCTGTACACTCGGTGACATGCGCCAGATGTTGGCAGGAGCATGCTCTCTAGTGCAATTGCAGGCAATTGAGGAAGCAGCAGGCACAGCGAGGCTGGGGAGGGAGGTGCCCTTGCCACAAGTAGCAGCGCCCCTGTTTGAAAACATTAAATTGACTTTCCCACAACCCACCGATCTGGCCCCCACTATGTTTCCTTATGATGTGAAAATGTCACCTGCACAACATTATGTAACATGTGTGGAAAGTTGGATTGAAACCACAGGTCGACATCCAGCTCTCACGCACGAGGCAGAGGTGCTCTTCCGAACGGCGCTGCTGGATGGACTTCCGCCAGATGTGAAGAAGCAGCTAATGTCAGATCCTGACATTCTGGTTTGTGCCGAAGAACGATTTAAACGTCATCTTTTGCATCACTGCAGAATGTTCACTGAGTCACAAGCTAAAGTTGAAAACGAGACAGATGCATTATCTAAACAGTTGTTGAAATTACAGTTGGCAAAAATGCATGGTGAAGCTAAACAGTCTAAATCACAAAAAAAGGAAATGCAAATGTCACAGGCTCCTCAGGTGGTGGGGCGCGGAAGGGGCCAGTTCCGGGGCGGATACAGAGGCCGGGGAGGGAGTGCACCTGCTTACCCGGGGAGGGCAACATACAAGCCCCATTCAACAAATGCATGTTTCATCTGCGGCGAAACCGATCACTGGGCAAGAGGATGTCCACAGTATCGACCACGCGGAGCCACCCACCCAGCCGAAGGCCCGCCATACCAACCCGGAGCGCCGATGCAACAGGCAGGAACAGCTCCACCCGGTGGACGGCCCTGGCAACAGCCACAAACGCACGGAGGTCAGTACTACCAACATGATGATCTCTGGTGTGGACAATTTGAATAGGGCTGCCCGGGGAGCCAGGAAAGCAGTGGCCCGGCGGAGCCAATGCTTCATGTGACAGTGGAAGGAAAACCTGTGAAGATGCTGGTGGACACGGGAGCAACTTATTCATCAATAAACACTGCCCTTCCTGTATCCTCACTGTCAAAGAAAACAACGACTTTAGTCGGCTTCTCGGGACAACCACGTACTCTGCCTTTCACCAAACCACTTGAAACTGTGATCACCCGAACAGGGTGTAGACTGTGGCACAAATACATCCATTCCACAGACACTCCGATCAATTTGATGGGAAGGGACTTGCTGTCAGCCGTTCAAGCCAGAATTCTGTGTGGGCCAGAGGGAGTGATTATTCAATTTCCAGATGGCATCAGCATCCAGTGCTCACAGCAGCTACAACAACATGGTCAGTGGCTGATGGCGCCCCTACCGGCAGAAGCAGAAACTGCAACCATCTACTGGGCCAGGCTGGAGCCAGAGACCCCTGCTGGTGGCGGTGTGTTCTCGACCTACCTACTGTGGAAGCCCTGGATCTGCTCACTGGCGCCATACCACCCACCTGTTGATCCTTTGCATTGCACGCTATATTATGACCGAAAAAGTGATGATGTTTATCGGGATTTGTTTGAAGAAATTGAAGGGCACATGTGGGATTTAACTTCATCATGCATTTTGATTGGTAAAGAGGGAGTTGCAGCAGCTCCTGAATTAACACCAGAACAAATGCAGTGGTTCAAAATGACAGAAAAAGGGGTACCACACATTTCACTAGCTCTTGCCCCAGGTCATGAAGCCAGAGAATTGGGCTCAATGGTCAAACATTTGTTGCTGCAAACCGACTGGCGGAAGACACACATCCCTAATTTGTACTGGTTAGAGTCTCAGAAAGCTTAACATTACATACCCTGTTTTGCCGACAAAACTGGTGTCCTCCGAGCCCTGATCCGCGAACAGGGGGCCAGGAATCTCAAGGCTTGCCTGGTCTGGACACCGGAGGCTACCGAGGTCTTTGTGTCACTGGTGCAGGAGCTGGCCTCTGCTGCGACCTTGGCCACTCCTGACTACACTCTGCCCTTCCATCTAGATGTCTCTATTTCAGGGAAAGTTGTGAATGGAGCTCTGTACCAGAAAATGCAGCATGGACGTGCAGTGTTGATGTATTGCAGCGTCCCCTTGGACAACATTGAGCAACGACAACCCGATTGTTCCAGGTATGCGGCTGGCCTGGCGAAGGTCTTACTCAAAACAGCCCACACGGTCATGGGGCATCCAGTCTATGTGTTAACTGATCATGCGGTCTCCTCGTTTGTCGCATCGGCGGCATTCACGTTGACTCCGCTGCGACAAACACGATTGTTGAAAATATTGACTGCCCCAAATGTCAACTATGTCCATTCCGGTGTGAACATGGCCGATCAATTGTTGGTGGGACCCCATGAGTGTGCATCAAAGGTCCAGACGGTGACGAAAGTCCGACCTGACCTCTATTCCACTCCGCTCGGGCACGGTCGGGTGGCGTTTACAGATGGCTGCTGTTGGAGAGACAGGATGGGCTCCCTCCATGCGGCCGCGGCGGCGGTCGAGTGGAGGGATGGCTCCTTCCAGCCTCTTAAAGTGATGAAGCTCAACACCCACCCATCAGCCCAGGCGGCGGAAGTCTTTGCTCTGGTGTTAGCTTTGCGACAATGCAAGGGGGAGGCCGTGACCATCTATTCTGACTCCGCTTATGCGGTGTCGGCGGCTTTGATCGATCTGGTAGGGTGGCTACAGAATGGGTTCACGACGGCCAGAGGCTCGGAGATTGCGCACAAGGATTTGATGTTGCAGTTGTTTGAGGCGTTGAAGTACCCGAGCGAGGTGGCCATTGTCAAAGTGCCTGGTCACTCCAAAGCTGACACTTTAGTGGCTAGGGGGAATCGAGCGGCTGATGAATTGGCCAAGCAGACGGCCGGGTACGGCGGGGCAGAGGACATGATGGTGTCCCGCGGTCCACTAATTGTGGACGGGGAGCACCCCGACTCCTGTTTGCCTCTGTCACTCTCGCATGCCGATCTGTGTGCCGCCCAGGGTGCCACCTCCCCGGAACAAAAATCGGTTTGGCTGGCAGCAAAGGCTGTCAAACGATCAGATGGCTTGTGGGTAGGACCCAAAGGACAGCCAGCTCTTCCGGAGGGAAGGCTGATGTCGGAGATCCTGACACAGGCTCACACACCTTCCCATGTGGGTCCCCATGCCATGATGATCCATCTTCGAAGTTGGTGGCATCCCAAACTCTCGGATGTGGTCTGGAAATTCGTTGCAGATTGTGAGTCTTGCCAGACGTTCAATGCACGCCCTACGTTGAAACCAAAGCCCGGCCTGTTTCAGCCGGCCCCGTGGCCGGGGGCAGAGGTGATCATTGATTTTACCGACATGAGTACAAGAGTGAATGGGAAACGCTTTTTGCTTGTGATGGTTGACGCTTACTCAGGCTGGCCTGAGGCATATCCGTGCTCGAAAGAAGATTCTACTGCTGTGATCAAGGCTTTGATCACCCATTACATCCCCACGCATGGTTTCCCGGCCCTGATCCGCTCTGACAATGGTACACACTTTAACAACAAAGCCTTGGCCAAGGTAGAATCAATTTTGGGGTTGAAGCATCGATTCGGCTGTGTCTACCATCCTCAGAGTCAGGGCGGAGTTGAACGTATGAATCGAACACTGAAGGAGAAATTAGCCAAAATTATGGCTCAAACGACAATGAATTGGCTCCAAGCGCTCCCGCTTGCCTTGTTGTCTGTGCGGCAATCCGTTAACAGGCGCACTGGATTCGCACCATTTGAATTGATGACGGGTCGTCTAATGCCGGGACCAGCAACGACGCTCGTCCCACCAGAGGATGTTACGGTACCAAATTTGTCTCATGCAGCATACTGGTCCTATTTGTCTGCTTTGGTGTCCAGTGTTTCTGCACAGATTGGAGAGAAATCCGCTGCGGCTGCGGCGGAGGAAGGCGTGTCAGCGGAGAAACAGCTCACGCCGTACGTGTACGTCCGAGTCATCTCTAGAAAGTGGACGGACCCCCGGTGGAAGGGCCCCTTTCGTGTCTTGGCCAGGACGTCTCACGCGGCCCAGCTCGACTTCAAAGGACGCCGGTGGTATCACTACTCACAACTCCGTCCGGCCCCAGAGTTTGTTCCGTCAGGATGAAGGTATTCCTGTTTGGCCGTGTCCCGGACCCGGCCAAAAGGGGGGGAACAGAAGGAACAATACGGAAAAGGAAAGGTTTTTGGGAATTTTCAGAATTATTTTTAGTAGGAGTGCTATGTGTGAGTTGTCTTTTTGTGTGGGCATTGATGACAATTGATGAGACCATCCAGCAGAAAACGTCCCAAATTCAAAATTCACCCACCAACAAACAATACCGATGCAGAGGAAAAGTAGTCTATGAAGCTGAGGTGAACACAACAGAAGAGCTCTCACGAGAGGAACAGGAAGGTTTGAGACAGAGATGTGACAGCAAAAATTGGCAAACGTATGTCACGTTGTCTAATTGGACAGAGACCAACCAAACCTTACATGACAAATTGGAAAAGTACCAGAGAAGGGTGTGGAGGAACCAAATTCAACAAGTAAAGAGAGTATTGGATTTAGCCCCACCCGATAGAGAAGGGACATGTATTTACCAATGTAAAGAAGATGGACAGTTTGTTGTTGCTTCGTGTCATGGGAAAAAAGAAAGCCCATTTTTGACAACCATGTGACTCAACAAAATATGACATGTTTAAAGTTAAACGGAACCGGCATAAGTATTGGGACAATAGATCCCACATGGTGCAAAGTCAATTTGTCACTGAATGTAACCTCTCCTCTCTCTCGTGCAGACATCTGGTTGTGGTGTGGTGATGACAAATTATATGATCGCTTGCCGAAGAACGCATCAGGTATCTGTGCCCTCGTGTCTTTGATAATGCCTGTGGTGGTTGTCCCCATTGAAATACAGAATCTCAATTGGGACCTGGAGTTCCCACTGGCGGAGCTCCTGAAGCGAGCCAAAAGAGACGTTTTGCCCCCGTGGTTGAACGACGACGATCCAACATATATTGACGCTATAGGAGTGCCCCGGGGTGTACCAGATGAGTATAAACTCGCTAATCAAGTGGCTTCGGGATTCGAAAGTATCTTCCTATGGATCACCCCCAATAAAAATGTAGACCGCATTAATTACGTTCATTACAATGTCCAACGACTGGGTAATTATACAGCTGAATCATTCGCCGCAGTTCATGAACAATTGGCTGCAACGTCGTTAATGGCGTTCCAAAATAGAATTGCGTTGGACATGTTATTGGCTAAGGAACATGGTGTATGTGGAATGTTTGGTGACGCATGTTGTACTTTTATCCCAAACAACACGGCACCAGGGGGCCGACTGACCAGGGCGTTGGAAGGACTAAGGACACTGAACAAAAAGATGAAAGATCATTCAGGTGTACACACCGATATTTGGTATGATTGGATGAAAGCGTTTGGAAACTGGAAAGGGCTCATCATGTCTGTGCTTGTTGCTGTGGCTATTTTCACTACAATCATGATATTATGCGGTTGTTGTTGTATTCCATGTATTAGATCACTCACTGTCCGGTTGATCGAGAAAACCGTTGGCCCGTTGCCACCGATGGGGCAATATGTCCTGTTGACTCAACATGAGCCGCAGGGGGAAGGAAGGATCGACACCACGCTGGTGGCTGTTTGCTAGGGTAACGGGTGATGACCTCATAAATGAGGTCATGAGAGGGAATAAAGGGAAATGTGCTTTTGGGAGTTTGCAAACATATTTTAAGGTTGTGTTAAACTTATAATCATATTAATATCTAGTATTGGAGTGCTCGTGTGGATTGGTGGGGCCGAGGAATGTGCAGGCAAACTGTATGAACTTGTTTTCTCGGAAGTGTTGTGTATAGTTCTAGACAGGGAGTACCGGACGAGATAATCTCAAGGTCGGTGAGCTACGAGAACAACGAGCAACTATATGAAACCAGACTTCGAGGGGAAAACCAAACCGTCTGACCTCAGCGACACCTGGACGGGGAGGAGATGGCCATCCACCAATCATCTCACAATATTTTGCATGCTTTAATATTCATATTGTGTTTCTTTAAAACTGGGCAACCCGGAAGAATGTGTCGTCTTTGGTGGTCACAAAAACGCACGAGTTTTAGTGTGAGGGACCCGGGACCCAGGCCTGTATTAGTGCGCTTTGTCAGGAATAAATAATTGGTAAATTTGGTCTAATTGATCTACTGGTCTTCTCTTTGACAGAACGAACTCGCAAAATTGTTAGGTGCGCCAGTGTGTGGATTAGGACATTGCAATTTATGTGTTAAGTGTTGATCACAATTTGGAGTCAGATCAATAGCTAAAATCCGTATCCTAACACTCGTAAGTTAGTCGTCAACTTGATTAGGACAATTTACTACTAAATTCTTGAGCGGAAACTTGTCAAAGCAGAATTGGCAGCTGGCCCAAAGTGGGAGGAGCTGTGCAAGCGTTCAAGTGGGGCAGCTAAGTGAAGGAGCGTTGAAAGGTGTAATCGTTGTGATCCTCTCTTTGTATGAGAAACAGCCTGCTTCCTAACTATACTTTACATCGTCGAGAGTACACCAGAAGAAGAGAGTAACTTCACAACGAATGGCATTAGATTTGTTCAGGGGCTGTTGCTCAAATGAGACGGAAGGGACAATCCTATTTCCCCGGTGGCTACCTTTTTTTCCCCAGGTGACCTCTCATCTATCAGAGGCGACCCTCCACAATGGTGCCGCTGATCTCGTCCCCTTAAGCCAAGTGAAGGGAAAAGCTCTGGGGAAGAGACTACATTGGTTTAGAGGCACCTGGTTTTAGACTCCTTCTGGACAGGCGGCACCAAAAATAACCCTCATTAGCATCAGCCAGTGTCAATGCAAGGGCATATCAAAGTAATGAAATACATCCCATAACCTCCGCTGCCAGTGTTGCGAAGTAACAAAGTAGAAAGTCTTAGAAGATTTTTTTTTAGGATTTTTTTCCCAATGACCTTTCACCTTTACACACTTGACTGACTGATTGAGATCTCGGGGATTTATAGGGCGGGAAGGAGAACTGAGAGAGTAGCAACAAGGATAACTGCAATAGCTTCAGAGGAGCATCCATGGCCTCATTTAAGAAATTTGTTTGATGTGGTCAACGCTCAGAATAACTCTTGGGAAATACTTCGAAAAGTGTGCTAGCCCCAAAACACACCAGCTTCTGGTGTTCAAAAAGTTCTCCATCTAATCTGAAATAATATTCATTATATATTTTTTCTAGTCGTCCTCGTTAGCTTATTTAGCTAGTTTTGTTAGTACTTTGAAATTCGGGCATTCAAAGTCACATGTTGATTTTATCTCAGTGATGATCCGTTGACGTATCGCCTATCTTAAAATCCAAGGAACACTATTATGACACCATTTAAAATACAGGCTAGTCTCTAAAATGAAGTTTTTGTTTTAGCCCGCAGCAAGCGCTATATAAATACAATTTGCTCTCCATAAGGGTCCCCCACCGCCGCTGTCTGCTGCTTGACTGCCCATTGATGTGTTTGCTTGTAGAACTGTCAACAATTTACAGCGGCGTAACACCCAGCAGACTGAGACTTATTGACGACGCGCAGCTGCCGACTCTCTTCAGGATGGAATCGCTGGCTCATGGGAAATATAGTTTTCTTCGTGTGGCTTTCAGTCTGCCAAATCACAGACTGGAAGTTTCCCTTTGCATTAAACTCAATTATACATCGCCGAGGGACAGATTGGCAGCTTTAATTCTGACTCACAAGTATATTAATCAACGGCAACTCTGGCGCTAGCATACTTGCGGAGTGGCGTATGAGAATGGCTGCATTATCTGCATTAGCTGAAGAGACGTCACGGTTTGTCACATCAATGGAGACAGCGGCGCAATGGAATAGAAGAATGAATGACAGGTCTGGGTGACACGCAGTCAGTGCACTTCAGACGCCGTCGCCTGACAAATCATAGTAAATGTGTGAGTTAGGTAACTACCGTGGGCATAGCTGAGGTGGGAGAATAAAAGGAGTGAGGATAAACTGAAGCAGAGAGAAGTGATTGAGGTTATTAGAAGCAATCAGAAAATGACCCCACATGCAGATACATAATTTATTACAGCTATTTTTCTTTTATTTTGGTTTGATTTTTCAGAAAAGAAGCCAAATCGGCAAACCAGAAAAACAAGTCTCTAAAGAGAGAAGGACGTTTAAGGCATCACCTTGCCTGTGACAAAATCCTCATATCCCTCATTCCAAACATTGCCACAAGTTGCCTTCATTCAACCATTTGCGGATGACCATGAGAATTTAAAACTGACATTGAAGCAAGACTAACCTGTGAAAGGCAGCATAATGCCACGACAATAAAAAAAATAAAAAAAAGCTGTTAGCTTTTCAAGTCACTAAATCGGAATCTACGAAGAAAAACAAGCTTGACTGCTGCCGAAGAACTCCTTTCAACTTCTGGCTACATCCGGCCAACTAACAAGCAAATTCAAATGTATCGTAAGTAATGGTCTTGTTTTTCCATTGTTTTGTTTTTTTCTTCTTCTCATTTTACTCGCAGCTCTGTTGAGAGCTCGCCGCAGTGCCCAGGGCAGACGCATGCTAAATTGCCACAAAGCAAACTCGTTGGTAGCACGCACATTATTTATTGCGATTGGATTGGGGGGAAAACAAAGAGGCAGAACTAACCTGATCAAAGTTGATTTATTGACTGTCTTCAGGAGACCTATAGCTCCTTTCACGTGTCACGGCCCAGATGGAGCAAGCCCGGAGTAACGAATGCTAAGAGGCAGCCTCTCAGCCCCGTCTCGATGAGGTTTGTTAAATTACCGAAAGGACAAACGGGGCGCTTGAGCTATTTGTATGCAACCTGACCTTTAGGACGATTGAGGTGCTCTCCGGAGCACAAACCGATCCAGGAAAGCTTCACAACAAAACGACAACAATACAATCGACGTTGCCTTCTCTTCTCTTTGAATTAGGTTTCATTTGTTTGCTGGGATATTTCAAATCAATTTTTAGTGTCAACAATGATTGATAGGGCCATGAAGGAAAAGTGCATTTGGGATATGAAATAATGACATTCAATACGCCCAAGGAGAAATTCTGATACAAGAACAAGTATAGCTCAAATATTTTCTTGTGTTTTTGTTCTTCCTTGTTAATTATCCACAAAAACATTTTTTTTTACTGGACTGTTTGTTTGGTTTTGCTCTTTATTTTGTTCTATCTTTCATGTCTATGAATGAGTCCGACGTGAAAAATAATACAAAAATATTTTTAAAAATCCCATCTAAGCTATGCTAATGAGCGCGGTGATATCAATCACAACACTGAAACAAATATCAGATCAGTGATTTCATCCGTGTGACAAAAACACACCACTCTGCTTTAAACATCAGTTAATGGCTCCGTTTTGCCATAAATCCCCAGCAATTATCTAACGGCTATGTGTGTGTGGAGTGCTTGCCATCGCATCATTTCAAAAGACTAATTGATGCAAAAACGAAATGTAAAACAGGATGTGTGTGTGTGCCTGCCTGTTCTACCGTGCACAGCCTCTGCTATTCTAGGCACCTCGAGGGGATTCTTCACAGTCCTGGAGGTTTGGACCTAAGATAACGGGGTGGGGGTGTGTTCAAGAGGAGTCCACAAGGGACCCTGGTACACACGTGTGCATGGACTGGTAAAATGACAAGTGTCACTTCCAAAGCATTTCTAGGGGATTACTGTTTGCTTGAATGGTTGGGTGGTCACAAACAAATGATGTAATAATCTTGGTGGGGAGGGGACTGGAGCATCTCCTCCATCTGGTCCAGTTAGATTATGCAAACCTTTTCTCAAAACACAGCGACTAAAATAGGTTTAGACGGATCGGAGGAAGGGGGGGAAAAAACATTAAGGAGGACTGCTTACGTGTCCTACCTAGAGGCTACGTAAGCTGCGGGTTGACAGGCCGCATCGTGGGGAAGGGGCGAGGAGTCCACACGTCTGCTTGGCTGCATCGGCGACTTAAAGAGGACGATGATGATGGCAAGCAGGCCAACGGTTGCTTACGGCTTTTCACCGTGCGGCCCAAAAAACAACGAGGCAGGACTTTCTCAGTTGCTGACATCTCCGATTTCCCCTTTATAGAACATTTCTGCATGTTGAAGCAGGTTAGAGCCGCTTCGATCGACGGCAGTGTTCGCTCCCACAAAGCGCAAACACCCCTTTTTGCCTACGGCGGCTTGCGAAAATTCCCAAAGTAAGAAAACGCCACCTAAGTACCAAATGATTAAGCGTTTGCTGTTTTTGTTATTTTTTTCCAAGTGGATACAATTTACATTGAATTAAATATTTTCATCATTGTGTGAAGGCGAAGGCCTTCACACTTATGTTATTCTACTCCATTCACTTTATTATTATTGTGTGAAGGCGAAGGCCTTCACACATATGTTATTCTACACCATTCTCTATTATTATTGTGTGAAGGCGAAGGCCTTCACACATATGTTATTCTACACCATTCTCTATTATTATTATTATTCTCTTTTATTCTCCACACTTTTTTGACACGTTTCATCTTCCACATAATTCATCCGATTCACTCCATTCCACTTTTCACGTATTCCAAATATTCACGCGACGAGCGCTTGTATTTTTCTCGTTCCGAAAATTTTCCGATTCCGCAAAATTCCCAAAATTCCGACAAATTTTTCCCCATTCATTCTTAATGGCACATTCGACATTTCACATTTACGTCGTTCCAATTTGAAATTCACATCATTCAGCACATTCTAATCACATTCGGAAGGATTCTCGACATTCCCAAAATTCCCAAATTCGAAAATTTCACGTTTTCACGTTAAAAATTCCGACAAATTTTCACAAAATTTCGTTTTTCACCTCTAACTTCTACATTTTTCAACCGATTCAACTCGTTCCAACTTTCAACTGTTCATCTTTTGCCTACCTATTCCACAACGTCCCACTTACCAAAAGCTTCACATCTTTTATTTTGAAATTCAACCAAAATTCTCTAAAATTTCGTTTTTCTACTCTAATTTCTACATTTTTCAACCGATTCAACCCATTCCAACTTTCAACTGTTCATTATTTTTCTACTGATTCCACAACTTCCCACTTACCAAAAGCTTCACATCTTTTATTTTGAAATTCCCACCCAATTCCTTTTCCCTTCTCATTTCTACATTTTTCAACCGATTCAACCCATTCCAACTTTCAACTGTTCATCATTTTTCTACCTATTCCACAACTTCCCACTTACCAAAAACTTCACATCTTTTATTTTGAAATTCACACCCAATTTCCTTTTCCCTTCTCATTTCTACATTTTTCAACCGATTCAACCCATTCCAACTTTCAACTGTTCACTATTTTTCTACCGATTCCACAACTTCCCACTTACCAAAAGCTTCACGTCTTTTATTTTGAAATTCACACCCAATTCCTTTTCCCTTCTCATTTCTACATTTTTCAACCGATTCAACCCATTCCAACTTTCAACTGTTCATCATTTTTCTACCTATTCCACAACTTCCCACTTACCAAAAACTTCACATCTTTTATTTTGAAATTCACACCCAATTTCCTTTCCCCTTCTCATTTCTACATTTTTCAACCGATTCAACCCATTCCAACTTTCAACTGTTCATTATTTTTCTACCGATTCCACAACTTCCCACTTACCAAAAGCTTCACGTCTTTTATTTTGAAATTCACACCCAATTCCTTTTCCCTTCTCATTTCTACATTTTTCAACCGATTCAACCCATTCGAACTTTCAACTGTTCATCATTTTTCTACCTATTCCACAACTTCACACTTACCAAAAACTTCACATCTTTTATTTTGAAATTCACACCCAATTTCCTTTTCCCTTCTCATTTCTACATTTTTCAACCGATTCAACCCATTCCAACTTTCAACTGTTCATCATTTTTCTACCTATTCCACAACTTCCCACTTACCAAAAACTTCACATCTTTTATTTTGAAATTCAACCAAAATTCTCTCAAATTCCGTTTTTGTACTCTAATTTCTACATTTTTCAACCGATTCAACCCATTCCAACTTTCAACTGTTCATCATTTTTCTACCTATTCCACAACTTCCCAAATACTTCACATCTTTTATTTTGAAATTCACACCCAATTCCCTTTTCCCTTCTCATTTCTACATTTTTCAACCGATTCAACCCATTCCAACTTTCAACTGTTCATCATTTTTCTACCTATTCCACAACTTCCCACTTACCAAAAACTTCACATCTTTTATTTTGAAATTCACACTCAATTCCCTTTTCCCTTCTCCTTTCTACATTTTTCAACCGATTCAACCCATTCCAACTTTCAACTGTTCATCATTTTTCTACCTATTCCACAACTTCCCACTTACCAAAAACTTCACATCTTTTATTTTGAAATTCACACCCAATTCCCTTTTCCCTTCTCATTTCTACATTTTTCAACCGATTCAACCCATTCCAACTTTCAACTGTTCATCATTTTTCTACCTATTCCACAACTTCCCACTTACCAAAAACTTCACATCTTTTATTTTGAAATTCACACCCAATTCCCTTTTCCCTTCTCATTTCTACATTTTTCAACCGATTCAACCCATTCCAACTTTCAACTGTTCATCATTTTTCGACCTATTCCACAACTTCCCAAAACCTTCACATCTTTTATTTTGAAATTCACACCCAATTCCTTTTTCCCTTCTCATTTCTACATTTTTCAACCGATTCAACCCATTCCAACTTTCAACTGTTCATCATTTTTCTACCTATTCCACAACTTCCCACTTACCAAAAACTTCACATCTTTTATTTTGAAATTCACCACAAATTCTCCAAATATTCTACATTTCTCAAGTAATTCAACACGTTTCAACATCGTTCGGCAGCATTCCCCGAAGAAGTTATTCATACATTTCGCCTTCACACGCAATTTCTCCAGAAATTGCAAAATTCTAGTTATTATTATTCTTCTATTTTATTCTCCACACTTTTTTGACACGTTTCATCTTCCACATAATTCATCCGATTCACTCCATTCCACTTTTCACGTATTCCAAATATTCACGACATGAGCGCTTATATTTTTCTCGTTCCGAAAATTTTCCGATTCCGCAAAATTCCCAAAATTCCGACAAATTTTTCCCCATTCATTCTTAATGGCACATTCGACATTTCACATTTACGTCGTTCCAATTTGAAATTCACATCATTCAGCACATTCTAATCACATTCGGAAGGATTCTCGACATTCCCAAAATTCCCAAATTCGAAAATTTCTCGTTTTCACGTTAAAAATTCCGACAAATTTTCACAAAATTTCGTTTTTCACCTCTAACTTCTACATTTTTCAACCGATTCAACTCGTTCCAACTTTCAACTGTTCATCTTTTGCCTACCTATTCCACAACGTCCCACTTACCAAAAACTTCACATCTTTTATTTTGAAATTCAACCAAAATTCTCTAAAATTTCGTTTTTCTACTCTAATTTCTACATTTTTCAACCGATTCAACCCATTCCAACTTTCAACTGTTCATCATTTTTCTACCGATTCCACAACTTCCCACTTACCAAAAGCTTCACATCTTTTATTTTGAAATTCACACCCAATTCCTTTTCCCTTCTCATTTCTACATTTTTCAACCGATTCAACCCATTCCAACTTTCAACTGTTCATCATTTTTCTACCTATTCCACAACTTCCCACTTACCAAAAACTTCACATCTTTTATTTTGAAATTCACACCCAATTTCCTTTTCCCTTCTCATTTCTACATTTTTCAACCGATTCAACCCATTCCAACTTTCAACTGTTCATCATTTTTCTACCTATTCCACAACTTCCCACTTACCAAAAACTTCACATATTTTATTTTGAAATTCAACCAAAATTCTCTCAAATTCCGTTTTTGTACTCTAATTTCTACATTTTTCAACCGATTCAACCCATTCCAACTTTCAACTGTTCATCATTTTTCTACCTATTCCACAACTTCCCAAATACTTCACATCTTTTATTTTGAAATTCACACCCAATTCCTTTTTCCCTTCTCATTTCTACATTTTTCAACCGATTCAACCCATTCCAACTTTCAACTGTTCATCTTTTGCCTACCTATTCCACAACTTCCCACTTACCAAAAATTCCACATTTTCAAATTTGAAATTCAACCAAATTCTCAAAAATTCAGTTTTTCTACTCTCATTTCTACATTTTTCGACCGATTCAACCCATTCCAAATTTATTCACCTTATGCTTCCCACATTCACTCCCATTCACCCCCACTTCCACTACGCTTACACATTCAACCCTTGACCCCCAATTCCAGTGTGGCGGCCATCTTGGATGACCCTCAAGTGCCCCCAATGAACCCAAAATGAACCGGAAGTGCCCCAAATCAAACCGAAAGTGACCCCAAATAGACCGGAAGTGACCTCAGGTAAACCGGAAGTGACCCCAAATCAAACCGGAAGTGACCCCAAATGTACCGGAAGTGACCTTTTTAGACCGGAAATGACCCCTAATAAACCGGAAGTGACCCAAATAAACCGGAAGTGACCCAATCAAACCGGAAGTGACCCCTTATAGACCGGAAGTGACCTCTGGTAAACCGGAAGTGACCCCAAATCAAACCGGAAGTGACCCCAAATGAACCGGAAGTGACCTTTTTAGACCGGAAATGACCCCAAATAAACCGGAAGTGACCTCAGCTAAACCGGAAGTGACCTGTTTTAAACCGGAAGTGACCCAAATAAACCGGAAGTGACCCAAACTAGACCGGAAGTGACCCGAATCAAACCGGAAGTGACCTTATTTCAACACTGAGTGGCCCAAATAGCTACATTTGCGCTAACTTTTTCGTTTTTTGTCTGATTTAACCCCTTTCAACATTTTTACCCCAAAAGTGAATCTCCTGAGGCCGTTTTTTTTGTTTTGTTCCAAACTTAGAACGATTTTGGCGCAATTGCTTTTTTTTATTTTCCCATTTATTCTCTATGGGGATTCAACATTTGCTCTAACTTCTACATTTTTTAACTGATTCAACCCGTTCCAACTTTCAACTGTAAATCTTTTGCCTACCTATTCCACAACTTCCCACTTACCAAAAATTCGAAATTCGAAATTCAACCAAATTCTCCAAAATTTCGTTTTTCTACTCTAATTTCTACATTTTCCAACCGATTCAACCCATTCCAACTTTCAACTGTTCATCTTTTGCCTACCTATTCCACAACTTCCCGCTTACCAAAAACTTCACATCTTTTATTTTGAAATTCGCCACAAATTCTCCAAATAGTCTACATTTCTCAAGTAATTCAACACGTTTCAACATCGTTCGGCAGCATTCCCCGAAGAAGTTATTCATACATTTCGCCTTCACACGCAATTTCTCCAGAAATTGCAAAATTCTAGTTATTGTGTGAAGGCGAAGGCCTTCACACATATGTTATTCTACTCCATTTACTTTATTATTATTATTATTCTATTTTATTCCCGCCACTTTTTTGTCCCGCTTCTTCTTCCACAAAATTCATCCGATTCACTCCATTCCACTTTTCACGTATTCCAAATATTCACGACATGAGCGCTTGTATTTTTCTCATTCCGAAAATTTTCCGATTCCGCAAAATTCCCAAAATTCCGACAAATTTTTCCCCATCCATTCTTAATGGCACATTCCACATTTCACAAAATTTCGTTTTTCACCTCTAACTTCTACATTTTTCAACCGATTCAACCCATTCCAACTTTCAACTGTTCATCTTTTGCCTACCTATTCCACAACTTCCCACTTACCAAAAATTCCAAATTTTCAAATTTGAAATTCAACCAAAATTCTCTCAAATTCTGTTTTTCTACTCTAATTTCTACATTTTTCAACCGATTCAACCCATTCCAACTTTCAACTGTTCATCTTTTGCCTACCTATTCCACAACTTCCCACTTACCAAAAATTCCAAATTTTCAAATTTGAAATTCAACCAAAATTCTCCAAAATTCAGTTTTTCCACTCTAATTTCTACATTTTTCAACCGATTCAACCCATTCCAACTTTCAACTGTTCATCTTTTGCCTACCTATTCCACAACTTCCCACTTACCAAAAATTCCGAACTTTCACATTTGAAATTCAACCAAATTCTCCAAAATTTCGTTTTTCCACTCTAATTTCTACATTTTTCGACCGATTCAACCCATTCCACATTTATTCCCTTTATTCATCTTATGCTTACCACATTCACTCCCATTCACCCCCACTTCCACTATGCTTACACAATTCAACCCTTGACCCCCAATTCCAGTGTGGCGGCCATCTTGGATGACCCTGAAGTGCCACCAATGAACCCAGAATGAACCGGAAGTGCCCCAAATCAAACCGAAAGTGACCCCAAATAGACCGGAAGTGACCTCAGGTAAACCGGAAGTGACCCCAAATCAAACCGGAAGTGACCCCAAATGTACCGGAAGTGACCTTTTTAGACCGGAAATGACCCCTAATAAACCGGAAGTGACCTCAGACGAACCGGAAGTGACCCAAATTAAACCGGAAGTGACCCAAATAAACCGGAAGTGACCCCAAATAGACCGGAAGTGACCCCAAATAGACCGGAAGTGACCTCTGGTAAACCGGAAGTGACCCCAAATCAAACCGGAAGTGACCACAAATGAACCGGAAGTGACCTTTTTAGACCGGAAGTGACCCCAAATAAACCAGAAGTGACCTCAGCTAAACCGGAAGTGACCTGTTTTAAACCGGAAGTGACCCAAATAAACCGGAAGTGACCCAAATTAGACCGGAAATGACCCGAATCAAACCGGAAGTGACCTTATTTCAACACTAAGTGCCCCAAATAGCTACAATTGCTAACTTTTTCGTTTTTTGTCCGATTTAACCCGTTTCAACATTTTTACCCCAAAAGTGAACCTCTTGAGGCCGTTTTTTGTTTTTTTTCCAAATTTAGAAAGATTTTGGCGCAATTGCTTTTTTTATTTTCCCATTCATTCTCTATGGGGATTCAACATTTGCTCTAACTTCTATATTTTTCAACTGATTCAACCCGTTCCAACTTTCAACTGTACATCTTTTGCCTGCCTATTCCACAACTTCCCACTTACCAAAAATTCCAAATTCGAAATTCAACCAAATTCTCCAAAATTTCGTTTTTCTACTCTAATTTCTACATTTTTCAACCGATTCAACCCATTCCAACTTTCAGCTGTTCATCTTCTGCCTACCTATTCCACAACTTCCCACTTACCAAATATTCCAAACTTTCAATTTTGAAATTCACCACAAATTCTCCAAATATTCTACATTTCTCAAGTAATTCAACACGTTTCAACATCGTTCGGCAGCATTCCCCGAAAAAGTTATTCATACATTTCGCCTTCACACGCAATTTCTCCAGAAATTGCAAAATTCTAGTTATTATTCTCTTTTATTCTCCACACTTTTTTGACACGTTTCATCTTCCACATAATTCATCCGATTCACTCCATTCCACTTTTCACGTATTCCAAATATTCACGCGACGAGCGCTTGTATTTTTCTCGTTCCGAAAATTTTCCGATTCCGCAAAATTCCCAAAATTCCGACAAATTTTTCCCCATTCATTCTTAATGGCACATTCGACATTTCACATTTACGTCGTTCCAATTTGAAATTCACATCATTCAGCACATTCTAATCACATTCGGAAGGATTCTCGACATTCCCAAAATTCCCAAATTCGAAAATTTCACGTTTTCACGTTAAAAATTCCGACAAATTTTCACAAAATTTCGTTTTTCACCTCTAACTTCTACATTTTTCAACCGATTCAACTCGTTCCAACTTTCAACTGTTCATCTTTTGCCTACCTATTCGACAACGTCCCACTTACCAAAAACTTCACATCTTTTATTTTGAAATTCAACCAAAATTCTCTAAAATTTCGTTTTTCTACTCTAATTTCTACATTTTTCAACCGATTCAACCCATTCCAACTTTCAACTGTTCATTATTTTTCTACTGATTCCACAACTTCCCACTTACCAAAAGCTTCACATCTTTTATTTTGAAATTCACACCCAATTCCTTTTCCCTTCTCATTTCTACATTTTTCAACCGATTCAACCCATTCCAACTTTCAACTGTTCATCATTTTTCTACCTATTCCACAACTTCCCACTTACCAAAAACTTCACATCTTTTATTTTGAAATTCACACCCAATTTCCTTTTCCCTTCTCATTTCTACATTTTTCAACCGATTCAACCCATTCCAACTTTCAACTGTTCATTATTTTTCTACCGATTCCACAACTTCCCACTTACCAAAAGCTTCACATCTTTTATTTTGAAATTCACACCCAATTCCTTTTCCCTTCTCATTTCTACATTTTTCAACCGATTCAACCCATTCCAACTTTCAACTGTTCATCATTTTTCTACCTATTCCACAACTTCCCACTTACCAAAAACTTCACATCTTTTATTTTGAAATTCACACCCAATTTCCTTTTCCCTTCTCATTTCTACATTTTTCAACCGATTCAACCCATTCCAACTTTCAACTGTTCATCATTTTTCTACCTATTCCACAACTTCCCACTTACCAAAAACTTCACATCTTTTATTTTGAAATTCAAACAAAATTCTCTCAAATTCCGTTTTTGTACTCTAATTTCTACATTTTTCAACCGATTCAACCCATTCCAACTTTCAACTGTTCATCATTTTTCTACCTATTCCACAACTTCCCAAATACTTCACATCTTTTATTTTGAAATTCACACCCAATTCCTTTTTCCCTTCTCACTTCTACATTTTTCAACCGATTCAACCCATTCCAACTTTCAACTGTTCATCATTTTTCTACCTATTCCACAACTTCCCACTTACCAAAAACTTCACATCTTTTATTTTGAAATTCACACCCACTTCCCTTTTCCCTTCTCATTTCTACATTTTTCAACCGATTCAACCCATTCCAACTTTCAACTGTTCATCATTTTTCTACCTATTCCACAACTTCCCACTTACCAAAAAATTCACATCTTTTATTTTGAAATTCACACTCAATTCCCTTTTCCCTTCTCATTTCTACATTTTTCAACCGATTCAACCCATTCCAACTTTCAACTGTTCATCATTTTTCTACCTATTCCACAACTTCCCACTTACCAAAAACTTCACATCTTTTATTTTGAAATTCAACCCCAATTCCCTTTTCCCTTCTCATTTCTACATTTTTCAACTGATTCAACCCATTCCAACTTTCAACTGTTCATCATTTTTCTACCTATTCCACAACTTCCCACTTACCAAAAACTTCACATCTTTTATTTTGAAATTCACCACAAATTCTCCAAATATTCTACATTTCTCAAGTAATTCAACACGTTTCAACATCGTTCGGCAGCATTCCCCGAAGAAGTTATTCATACATTTCGCCTTCACACGCAATTTCTCCAGAAATTGCAAAATTCTAGTTATTATTGTGTGAAGGCGAAGGCCTTCACACATATGTTATTCTACACCATTCTCTATTATTATTGTGTGAAGGCGAAGGCCTTCACACATATGTTATTCTACACCATTCTCTATTATTATTATTATTCTCTTTTATTCTCCACACTTTTTTGACACGTTTCATCTTCCACATAATTCATCCGATTCACTCCATTCCACTTTTCACGTATTCCAAATATTCACGCGACGAGCGCTTGTATTTTTCTCGTTCCGAAAATTTTCCGATTCCGCAAAATTCCCAAAATTCCGACAAATTTTTCCCCATTCATTCTTAATGGCACATTCGACATTTCACATTTACGTCGTTCCAATTTGAAATTCACATCATTCAGCACATTCTAATCACATTCGGAAGGATTCTCGACATTCCCAAAATTCCCAAATTCGAAAATTTCACGTTTTCACGTTAAAAATTCCGACAAATTTTCACAAAATTTCGTTTTTCACCTCTAACTTCTACATTTTTCAACCGATTCAACTCGTTCCAACTTTCAACTGTTCATCTTTTGCCTACCTATTCCACAACGTCCCACTTACCAAAAACTTCACATCTTTTATTTTGAAATTCAACCAAAATTCTCTAAAATTTCGTTTTTCTACTCTAATTTCTACATTTTTCAACCGATTCAACCCATTCCAACTTTCAACTGTTCATTATTTTTCTACTGATTCCACAACTTCCCACTTACCAAAAGCTTCACATCTTTTATTTTGAAATTCACACCCAATTCCTTTTCCCTTCTCATTTCTACATTTTTCAACCGATTCAACCCATTCCAACTTTCAACTGTTCATCATTTTTCTACCTATTCCACAACTTCCCACTTACCAAAAACTTCACATCTTTTATTTTGAAATTCACACCCAATTTCCTTTTCCCTTCTCATTTCTACATTTTTCAACCGATTCAACCCATTCCAACTTTCAACTGTTCACTATTTTTCTACCGATTCCACAACTTCCCACTTACCAAAAGCTTCACGTCTTTTATTTTGAAATTCACACCCAATTCCTTTTCCCTTCTCATTTCTACATTTTTCAACCGATTCAACCCATTCCAACTTTCAACTGTTCATCATTTTTCTACCTATTCCACAACTTCCCACTTACCAAAAACTTCACATCTTTTATTTTGAAATTCACACCCAATTTCCTTTCCCCTTCTCATTTCTACATTTTTCAACCGATTCAACCCATTCCAACTTTCAACTGTTCATTATTTTTCTACCGATTCCACAACTTCCCACTTACCAAAAGCTTCACGTCTTTTATTTTGAAATTCACACCCAATTCCTTTTCCCTTCTCATTTCTACATTTTTCAACCGATTCAACCCATTCCAACTTTCAACTGTTCATCATTTTTCTACCTATTCCACAACTTCCCACTTACCAAAAACTTCACATCTTTTATTTTGAAATTCACACCCAATTTCCTTTTCCCTTCTCATTTCTACATTTTTCAACCGATTCAACCCATTCCAACTTTCAACTGTTCATCATTTTTCTACCTATTCCACAACTTCCCACTTACCAAAAACTTCACATCTTTTATTTTGAAATTCAACCAAAATTCTCTCAAATTCCGTTTTTGTACTCTAATTTCTACATTTTTCAACCGATTCAACCCATTCCAACTTTCAACTGTTCATCATTTTTCTACCTATTCCACAACTTCCCAAATACTTCACATCTTTTATTTTGAAATTCACACCCAATTCCCTTTTCCCTTCTCATTTCTACATTTTTCAACCGATTCAACCCATTCCAACTTTCAACTGTTCATCATTTTTCTACCTATTCCACAACTTCCCACTTACCAAAAACTTCACATCTTTTATTTTGAAATTCACACTCAATTCCCTTTTCCCTTCTCCTTTCTACATTTTTCAACCGATTCAACCCATTCCAACTTTCAACTGTTCATCATTTTTCTACCTATTCCACAACTTCCCACTTACCAAAAACTTCACATCTTTTATTTTGAAATTCACACCCAATTCCCTTTTCCCTTCTCATTTCTACATTTTTCAACCGATTCAACCCATTCCAACTTTCAACTGTTCATCATTTTTCGACCTATTCCACAACTTCCCAAAACCTTCACATCTTTTATTTTGAAATTCACACCCAATTCCTTTTTCCCTTCTCATTTCTACATTTTTCAACCGATTCAACCCATTCCAACTTTCAACTGTTCATCATTTTTCAACCTATTCCACAACTTCCCACTTACCAAAAACTTCACATCTTTTATTTTGAAATTCGCCACAAATTCTCCAAATATTCTACATTTCTCAAGTAATTCAACACGTTTCAACATCGTTCGGCAGCATTCCCCGAAAAAGTTATTCATACATTTCGCCTTCACACGCAATTTCTCCAGAAATTGCAAAATTCTAGTTATTATTATTGTGTGAAGGCGAAGGCCTTCACACATATGTTATTCTACTCCATTTACTTTATTATTATTATTATTCTATTTTATTCCCGCCACTTTTTTGTCCCGCTTCTTCTTCCACAAAATTCATCCGATTCACTCCATTCCACTTTTCACGTATTCCAAATATTCACGACATGAGCGCTTGTATTTTTCTCATTCCGAAAATTTTCCGATTCCGCAAAATTCCCAAAATTCCGACAAATTTTTCCCCATCCATTCTTAATGGCACATTCAACATTTCACAAAATTTCGTTTTTCACCTCTAACTTCTACATTTTTCAACCGATTCAACCCATTCCAACTTTCAACTGTTCATCTTTTGCCTACCTATTCCACAACTTCCCACTTACCAAAAATTCCAAATTTTCAAATTTGAAATTCAACCAAAATTCTCTCAAATTCCGTTATTCCACTCTAATTTCTACATTTTTCAACCGATTCAACCCATTCCAACTTTCAACTGTTCATCTTTTGCCTACCTATTCCACAACTTCCCACTTACCAAAAATTCCTAATTCTCAAATTTGAAATTCAACCAAAATTCTCTAAAATTTCGTTTTTCTACTCTAATTTCTACATTTTTCGACCGATTCAACCCATTCCAAATGCATTCACCTTATGCTTCCCACATTCACTCCCATTCACCCCCACTTCCACTACGCTTACACATTCAACCCTTGACCCCCAATTCCAGTGTGGCGGCCATCTTGGATTGACCCTCAAGTGCCCCCAATGAACCCAAAATGAACCGGAAGTGCCCCAAATCAAACCGAAAGTGACCCCAAATAGACCGGAAGTGACCTCAGGTAAACCGGAAGTGACCCCAAATCAAACCGGAAGTGACCCCAAATGTACCGGAAGTGACCTTTTTAGACCGGAAATGACCCCTAATAAACAGGAAGTGACCTCAGACGAACCGGAAGTGACCCAAATTAAACCGGAAGTGACCCAAATAAACCGGAAGTGACCCCAAATAGACCGGAAGTGACCCCAAATAGACCGGAAGTGACCTCTGGTAAACCGGAAGTGACCCCAAATCAAACCGGAAGTGAACCCAAATGAACCGGAAGTGACCTTTTTCGACCGGAAATGACCCCAAATAAACCGGAAGTGACCTCAGCTAAACCGGAAGTGACCTGTTTTAAACCGGAAGTGACCCAAATAAACCGGAAGTGACCCAAATTAGACCGGAAATGACCCGAATCAAGCCGGAAGTGACCTTATTTCAACACTAAGTGCCCCAAATAGCTACATTTGCGCTAACGTCTTCGTTTTTTGTCCGATTTAACCCGTTTCAACATTTTTACCCCAAAAGTGAACCTCCTGAGGCCGTTTCTTTGGGTTTTGTTCCAAATTTAGAAAGATTTTGGCGCAATTGCTTTTTTTTATTTTCCCATTCATTCTCTATGGGGATTCAACATTTGCTCTAACTTCTACATTTTTTAACTGATTCAACCCGTTCCAACTTTTAACTGTTCATCTTTTGCCTACCTATTCCACAACTTCCCACTTACCAACAATTCCAAATTTAAAATTCAACCAAATTCTCCAAAATTTCGTTTTTCTACTCTAACTTCTACATTTTTCAACCGATTCAACCCATTCCAACTTTCAACTGTTCATCTTTTGCCTACCTATTCCACAACTTCCCACTTACCAAATATTCCAAACTTTCAATTTTGATATTCACCACAAATTCTCCAAATATTCTACATTTCTCAAGTAATTCTACACGTTTCAACATCGTTCGGCAGCATTCCCCGAAAAAGTTATTCATACATTTCGCCTTCACACGCAATTTCTCCAGAAATTGCAAAATTCTAGTTATTCTCTACGTTTCTCCACACTTTTTTGACACGTTTCATCTTCCACATAATTCATCCGATTCACTCCATTCCACTTTTCACGTATTCCAAATATTCACGCGACGAGCGCTTGTATTTTGCTCGTTCCGAAAATTTTCCGATTCCGCAAAATTCCCAAAATTCCGACAAATTTTTCCCCATTCATTCTTAATGGCACATTCGACATTTCACATTTACGTCGTTCCAATTTGAAATTCACATCATTCAGCACATTCTAATCACATTCGGAAGGATTCTCGACATTCCCAAAATTCCCAAATTCGAAAATTTCACGTTTTCACGTTAAAAATTCCGACAAATTTTCACAAAATTTCGTTTTTCACCTCTAACTTCTACATTTTTCAACCGATTCAACTCGTTCCAACTTTCAACTGTTCATCTTTTGCCTACCTATTCCACAACGTCCCACTTACCAAAAACTTCACATCTTTTATTTTGAAATTCAACCAAAATTCTCTAAAATTTCGTTTTTCTACTCTAATTTCTACATTTTTCAACCGATTCAACCCATTCCAACTTTCAACTGTTCATTATTTTTCTACTGATTCCACAACTTCCCACTTACCAAAAGCTTCACATCTTTTATTTTGAAATTCACACCCAATTCCTTTTCCCTTCTCATTTCTACATTTTTCAACCGATTCAACCCATTCCAACTTTCAACTGTTCATCATTTTTCTACCTATTCCACAACTTCCCACTTACCAAAAACTTCACATCTTTTATTTTGAAATTCACACCCAATTCTCCAATATTTCCGTTTCTCCTTCTCATTTCTACATTTTTCAACCGATTCAACCCATTCCAACTTTCAACTGTTCATCATTTTTCTACCTATTCCACAACTTCCCACTTACCAAAAACTTCACATATTTTATTTTGAAATTCAACCAAAATTCTCTCAAATTCCGTTTTTGTACTCTAATTTCTACATTTTTCAACCGATTCAACCCATTCCAACTTTCAACTGTTCATCATTTTTCTACCTATTCCACAACTTCCCAAATACTTCACATCTTTTATTTTGAAATTCACACCCAATTCCTTTTTCCCTTCTCATTTCTACATTTTTCAACCGATTCAACCCATTCCAACTTTCAACTGTTCATCATTTTTCTACCTATTCCACAACTTCCCACTTACCAAAAACTTCACATCTTTTATTTTGAAATTCACACCCAATTCCCTTTTCCCTTCTCATTTCTACATTTTTCAACCGATTCAACCCATTCCAACTTTCAACTGTTCATCATTTTTCTACCTATTCCACAACTTCCCACGTCCCAAAAACTTCACATCTTTTATTTTGAAATTCCCACCCAATTCCTTTTTCCCTTCTCATTTCTACATTTTTCAACCGATTCAACCCATTCCAACTTTCAACTGTTCATCATTTTTCTACCTATTCCACAACTTCCCACTTACCAAAAACTTCACATCTTTTATTTTGAAATTCACACCCAATTCCTTTTTCCCTTCTCATTTCTACATTTTTCAACCGATTCAACCCATTCCAAATTTATTCACTTAATTCACCTTATTCTTCCCACATTCACTCCCATTCACCCCCACTTCCACTATGCTTACACAATTCAACCCTTGACCCCCAATTCCAGTGTGGCGGCCATCTTGGATGACCCTGAAGTGCCACCAATGAACCCAGAATGAACCGGAAGTGCCCAAAATCAAACCGAAAGTGACCCCAAATAGACCGGAAGTGACCTCAGGTAAACCGGAAGTGACCCCAAATCAAACCGGAAGTGACCCCAAATGTACCGGAAGTGACCTTTTTAGACCGGAAATGACCCCTAATAAACCGGAAGTGACCTCAGACGAACCGGAAGTGACCCAAATTAAACCGGAAGTGACCCAAATAAACCGGAAGTGACCCCAGATAGACCGGAAGTGACCCCAAATAGACCGGAAGTGACCTCTGGTAAACCGGAAGTGACCCCAAATCAAACCGGAAGTGACCCCAAATGAACCGGAATTGACCTTTTTAGACCGGAAATGACCCCAAATAAACCGGAAGTGACCTCAGCTAAACCGGAAGTGACCTGTTTTAAACCGGAAGTGACCCAAATAAACCGGAAGTGACCCAAATTAGACCGGAAATGACCCGAATCAAGCCGGAAGTGACCTTATTTCAACACTAAGTGCCCCAAATAGCTACATTTGCGCTAACGTCTTCGTTTTTTGTCCGATTTAACCCGTTTCAACATTTTTACCCCAAAAGTGAACCTCCTGAGGCCGTTTTTTTTGGTTTTGTCCCAAATCTAGAAAGATTTTGGCGCAATTGCTTTTTTTTATTTTCCCATTCATTCTCTATGGGGATTCAACATTTGCTCTAACTTCTACATTTTTTAACTGATTCAACCCGTTCCAACTTTCAACTGTTCATCTTTTGCCTACCTATTCCACAACTTCCCACTTACCAACAATTCCAAATTTAAAATTCAACCAAATTCTCCAAAATTTCGTTTTTCTACTCTAACTTCTACATTTTTCTACCGATTCAACCCATTCCAACTTTCAACTGTTCATCTTTTGCCTACCTATTCCGCAACTTCCCACTTACCAAATATTCCAAACTTTCAATTTTGAAATTCACCACAAATTCTCCAAATATTCTACATTTCTCAAGTAATTCAACACGTTTCAACATCGTTCGGCAGCATTCCCCGAAGAAGTTATTCATACATTTCGCCTTCACACGCAATTTCTCCAGAAATTGCAAAATTCTAGTTATTATTATTCTCTACGTTTCTCCACACTTTTTTGACACGTTTCATCTTCCACATAATTCATCCGATTCACTCCATTCCACTTTTCACGTATTCCAAATATTCACGCGACGAGCGCTTGTATTTTGCTCGTTCCGAAAATTTTCCGATTCCGCAAAATTCCCAAAATTCCGACAAATTTTTCCCCATTCATTCTTAATGGCACATTCGACATTTCACATTTACGTCGTTCCAATTTGAAATTCACATCATTCAGCACATTCTAATCACATTCGGAAGGATTCTCGACATTCCCAAAATTCCCAAATTCGAAAATTTCACGTTTTCACGTTAAAAATTCCGACAAATTTTCACAAAATTTCGTTTTTCACCTCTAACTTCTACATTTTTCAACCGATTCAACTCGTTCCAACTTTCAACTGTTCATCTTTTGCCTACCTATTCCACAACGTCCCACTTACCAAAAACTTCACATCTTTTATTTTGAAATTCAACCAAAATTCTCTAAAATTTCGTTTTTCTACTCTAATTTCTACATTTTTCAACCGATTCAACCCATTCCAACTTTCAACTGTTCATTATTTTTCTACTGATTCCACAACTTCCCACTTACCAAAAGCTTCACATCTTTTATTTTGAAATTCACACCCAATTCCTTTTCCCTTCTCATTTCTACATTTTTCAACCGATTCAACCCATTCCAACTTTCAACTGTTCATCATTTTTCTACCTATTCCACAACTTCCCACTTACCAAAAACTTCACATCTTTTATTTTGAAATTCACACCCAATTCTCCAATATTTCCGTTTCTCCTTCTCATTTCTACATTTTTCAACCGATTCAACCCATTCCAACTTTCAACTGTTCATCATTTTTCTACCTATTCCACAACTTCCCACTTACCAAAAACTTCACATCTTTTATTTTGAAATTCACACCCAATTCCTTTTTCCCTTCTCATTTCTACATTTTTCAACAGATTCAACCCATTCCAAATTTATTCACTTAATTCACCTTATTCTTCCCACATTCACTCCCATTCACCCCCACTTCCACTATGCTTACACAATTCAACCCTTGACCCCCAATTCCAGTGTGGCGGCCATCTTGGATGACCCTGAAGTGCCACCAATGAACCCAGAATGAACCGGAAGTGGCCCAAATCAAACCGAAAGTGACCCCAAATAGACCGGAAGTGACCTCAGGTAAACCGGAAGTGACCCCAAATCAAACCGGAAGTGACCCCAAATGTACCGGAAGTGACCTTTTTAGACCGGAAATGACCCCTAATAAACCGGAAGTGACCTCAGACGAACCGGAAGTGACCCAAATTAAACCGGAAGTGACCCCAAATAGACCGGAAGTGACCTCAGGTAAACCGGAAGTGACCCCAAATCAAACCGGAAGTGACCCCAAATGTACCGGAAGTGACCTTTTTAGACCGGAAATGACCCCTTATAAACCGGAAGTGACCTCAGACGAACCGGAAGTGACCCAAATAAACCGGAAGTGACCCCAAATAGACCGGAAGTGACCCCAAATAGACCGGAAGTGACCTCTGGTAAACCGGAAGTGACCCCAAATCAAACCGGAAGTGACCACAAATGAACCGGAAGTGACCTTTTTAGACCGGAAGTGACCCCAAATAAACCGGAAGTGACCTCAGCTAAACCGGAAGTGGCCTGTTTTAAACCGGAAGTGACCCAAATAAACCGGAAGTGACCCAAATTAGACCGGAAATGACCCGAATCAAGCCGGAAGTGACCTTATTTCAACACTAAGTGCCCCAAATAGCTACATTTGCGCTAACGTCTTCGTTTATTGTCCGATTTAACCCGTTTCAACATTTTTATCCCAAAAGTGAACCTCCTGAGGCCGTTTTTTTTGTTTTGTTCCAAATTTAGAAAGATTTTGGCGCAATTGCTTTTTCTTATTTTCCCATTCATTCTCTATGGGGATTCAACATTTGCTCTAACTTCTACATTTTTTAACTGATTCAACCCGTTCCAACTTTCAACTGTACATCTTTTGCCTACCTATTCCACAATTTCCCACTTACCAAAAATTCGAAATTTGAAATTCAACCAAATTCTCCCAAATTTCGTTTTTTACTCTAATTTCTACATTTTTCAACCCATTCCAACTTTCAGCTGTTCATCTTTTGCCTACCTATTCCACAACTTCCCACTTACCAAATATTCCAAACTTTCAATTTTGAAATTCACCACAAATTCTCCAAATATTCTACATTTCTCAAGTAATTCAACACGTTTCAACATCGTTCGGCAGCATTCCCCGAAAAAGTTATTCATACATTTCGCCTTCACACGCAATTTCTCCAGAAATTGCAAAATTCTAGTTATTATTATATTTTATTCTCCTCACTTTTTTGTCCCGCTTCTTCTTTCACAAAATTCACCCGATTCACTCCATTCCACTTTTCACGTATTCCAAATATTCAGGAAAGGGTGGCTTGTATTTTTCTCATTCCGAACATTTTCCGATTCCGCAAAATTCCCCAAATTCCGACAAATTTTTCCCCATTCATTCTTAATGGCACATTCGACATTTCACGTTTACGTCGTTCCAATTTGAAATTCACATCATTCAGCACATTCTAATCACATTCGGAAGGATTCTCGACATTCCCAAAATTCCCAAATTCAGAAATTTCACGTTTTCACGTTAAAAATTCCGACAAATTTTCACAAAATTTCGTTTTTCAGCTCTAACTTCTACATTTTTCAACCGATTCAACTCGTTCCAACTTTCAACTGTTCATCTTTTGCCTACCTATTCCACAACGTCCCACTTCCCAAAAACTTCACATCTTTTATTTTGAAATTCAACCAAAATTCTCTAAAATTTCGTTTTTCCACTCTAATTTCTACATTTTTCAACCGATTCAACCCATTCCAACTTTCAACTGTTCATTATTTTTCTACCGATTCCACAACTTCCCACTTACCAAAAGCTTCACATCTTTTATTTTGAAATTCACACCCAATTCCTTTTCCCTTCTCATTTCTACATTTTTCAACCGATTCAACCCATTCCAACTTTCAACTGTTCATCATTTTTCTACCTATTCCACAACTTCCCACTTACCAAAAACTTCACATCTTTTATTTTGAAATTCACACCCAATTTCCTTTTCCCTTCTCATTTCTACATTTTTCAACCGATTCAACCCATTCCAACTTTCAACTGTTCATCATTTTTCTACCTATTCCACAACTTCCCACTTACCAAAAACTTCACATCTTTTATTTTGAAATTCAACCAAAATTCTCTCAAATTCCGTTTTTGTACTCTAATTTCTACATTTTTCAACCGATTCAACCCATTCCAACTTTCAACTGTTCATCATTTTTCTACCTATTCCACAACTTCCCAAATACTTCACATCTTTTATTTTGAAATTCACACCCAATTCCTTTTTCCCTTCTAATTTCTACATTTTTCAACCGATTCAACCCATTCCAACTTTCAACTGTTCATCATTTTTCTACCCATTCCACAACTTCCCACTAACCAAAAACTTCACATCTTTTATTTTGAAATTCACACCCAATTCCCTTTTCCCTTCTCATTTCTACATTTTTCAACCGATTCAACCCATTCCAACTTTCAACTGTTCATCATTTTTCTACCTATTCCACAACTTCCCACTTACCAAAAACTTCACATCTTTTATTTTGAAATTCACACTCAATTCCCTTTTCCCTTCTCATTTCTACATTTTTCAACCGATTCAACCCATTCCAACTTTCAACTGTTCATCATTTTTCTACCTATTCCACAACTTCCCACTTACCAAAAACTTCACATCTTTTATTTTGAAATTCACACCCAATTCCCTTTTCCCTTCTCATTTCTACATTTTTCAACCGATTCAACCCATTCCAACTTTCAACTGTTCATCATTTTTCTACCTATTCCACAACTTCCCACTTACCAAAAACTTCACATCTTTTATTTTGAAATTCACACCCAATTCCCTTTTCCCTTCTCATTTCTACATTTTTCAGCCGATTCAACCCATTCCAACTTTCAACTGTTCATCATTTTTCGACCTATTCCACAACTTCCCAAAACCTTCACATCTTTTATTTTGAAATTCACACCCAATTCCTTTTTCCCTTCTCATTTCTACATTTTTCAACCGATTCAACACATTCCAACTTTCAACTGTTCATCATTTTTCGACCTTTTCCACAACTTCCCACTTACCAAAAACTTCACATCTTTTATTTTGAAATTCACGCCAAATTCTCCAAATATTCTACATTTCTCAAGTAATTCAACACGTTTCAACATCGTTCGGCAGCATTCCCCGAAGAAGTTATTCATACATTTCGCCTTCACACGCAATTTCTCCAGAAATTGCAAAATTCTAGTTATTTCTGCAATTAGTATTTTTATGCATTACTCAAATGATTGCTGTGAGCAATAATAATTGTGATGTACATTTTTATAAAATCTAAAAAAAACAGATCTTTGGCCAATAATGAAATACTACCAACTTTGTCCCCCCCTGCGTAATTCTGACACCATTGTCTGAGTCACTTTTTACTGTGGACATCATAGCCGTTTTTAATCTGCTCTTTTAAGATATTCTGACACCCAAGAAAAATGAAACATTCAAAATGGACTGAGTCTAGTTTGTTTACAAGTAGCTCCCTCTGAGAATCAGTTCAAACCATCCAGCTGCAGCAGCTCAATGAATGCAAAATTCGAGCAGCCCTGTCATACAAATGTAGATCTAAGCGCTATCATAAAAAAAAAAACAACAACAATGGCACCATACATCTCCAGGTGACTCCATGCGACAGAAAAATGCGCATAAACTTGGAAAGAAGCGCTTGTATAATCCTCAACGCAGGCAGCACCTCTAAGAAAAACGTACTGGTACTCTGCTATCACCACAAATATCCACTTTCTTACTCAATCTTTCATCCTTATCTCTAATTAAGTACCAATCCTGATTATATGCTGCTCTGTATTTAAAATCAGACCACATTCATGACAAGGAATGGTCTTCTTTCCTGAAGAAAATGGCCTGAATTCCCCCAAGGCAATATTTTAAAATCACAAGGAAACCTTCAAAACCTCATTTCCAACTCGGCAGCGGTTCCCGTGTCCTCAAGCTATCTTTCCGTTCCATCCATTTCTTTCTCTCTGTTACATTGCCCAAACTCTAAATCTCTAAGTACATGCAGGTTTGATCCACCTGCTCAAGCAGGAGATATTTTATAGGCCACGTCCATCGCACAAACAGCAAAAAGTGGCTAGTAAACAAAGGAAGACCTATGGGAGGTTTTTTTTTATTGTGTTTTACAGGTAGTTGAGAAAAGGAGGATGTAATAGAATAGACATTAAGACAAAAAGCTTTTTCTATCTACTTCCTCAAGCTATTCCAAGCTGACATTCTAAATCTGTCCAAGTCTTGTGAGTCTTGGCATTTCCAAAGTAATACTTGCAATCACATAAAAAAGAATCAAATATTCACAAAAAATTGGACAGTGTCCGCCCCGCTATATTGCCAGTCATCCTTTGTGGGCCTGCTATATACAGTATCAGATTAAAGCTACTAATTAATGCTACAAATATTTACTAATTTAAAATTAGTTAGCATATACTATGCCTGTGATGTGTTTACGTTAGCCCATTTTTAGCATTAAGCTAGCAGTTTAAATAGCATTTGTTTGAAGGTTTACCATAACATCTATGCTAATTTCTAGTAGCGCATCAATATCCAGTTCATGTTAGCATTAAGTTAGCAAACTTTCATTAACAAAAATACTTTTTTGTACGTTTAAGTGTTTAAATATACATTGTTTTACTTCCTATTTGTTTTTATGTGTTACTATCATAGTTAAATACAACTGAGTGACAAGCGACTTGAAGCAAGCTTCTCAACTGCAGAACTGTGCAAACAACAAAGTCATCTTCATTTACTAAAATTCACATTTGAGTAAGAACAGATGTGAAAAATGTTTTTTTAATACATTTTGTTTTGTTTTGATGAGTTTCATTCAAAAACAAAAATGCATGTTTTATATGGTTTCTCCGTACTGGGCATTCATTGTATTACGATTTATGAATATGTCTGTGGTGTCTATACAAGATTTGACCGTATGCCCAGAAAGATATTGACTTCACTAATAAACCATACAATTGAATCCAAGACTAAATGCAGCACAGATGCTTCTCTAATTGCTATAGATCTATGTTTAAACTATGGCGTATAACCTTGGGTGAGTCATGTTTAATACATGACGCTTCATCGAGTGAGTCCACGGAGCTCGCGAACTGTCTTTTAATGAGCTCTGTCGGGCACCCCGAGACAAAGGCAAGATTGTCGCAAGAAGCCGGCGGCCCTACGCCTGTCGATGCTCAGCCACGTCCAATGTGCACTGGTGTGGCTGGCCGTCAGCGCTCGCTATGAGTGTTACTTGTTTGAAAAGCGACATTCAAGAGCAAACCTTAATCTGAATTCCCTGCCCGTCACGTGTCACAGTTTCCACCATGAGATTTACCTCAAACTTGCTATATTTACTTGTCCTCGACACAATGTTCCCCACTGCGACGGCTGCTTCATTTCCCCGAAACGTAGTGCGCTGTGGGATTTTAGCCATTTTGTTCTTCATTGTTAAACTTTGGTAAGTTTTCTCACAGTATCTCTGAAGAAGAGGCTGCTGAGTCCCAGAGGCTCAAAGGCGCACTAAAGTTTCAGCTCATGGTCAACCATGGATGCCAGTACAGTCCCTCGACTGTTTTTCACAGTTTCCAATTTTCACCGGGCTTTCGCAGCAATCACAGAATGTCACATTTGCCCATCTTATCCCTTGCGTTGTCTTAACCGTCTCATTTTGTGGCGCGAAATGTGATGGCGGCGGTCGCCCGGGACGTAACGTAAACGGATCGTAATTTCAGAGTGGACTCAGAGAGCAGACGAGACCAGAAATACCAAAGGGATCACGTGAGAAGCGATATTATGTTGTCCCATGCATGTATTATCCGACTAGGGTGGCTTAATTGACGAGTTAAAATGCCCGTTGTCTCGTTAGGACTTTCAAACACTACTGATGGGAAAACAAAACACTTTCCCTATGGATAATCACATAGCAGACATCATAATTTAGCAGCGTGAGTCTTATTTACTGCAGCATCCAGGAAGGGATACCACCACGGGCAAGATGCGACGAGATGATAGCATGACAATTATCATATACTAGAGTTCTTGTTTTTATTATATAATCAACATGCTTTTTTTTGGGTGGCGACTGAGTCGAGCGGAATCGCTGTTGCATTCTGGGAGCGCTCTGTGTGACCTGCGTGTTTGTTTTTGCGGACTGTGCAGCAGGATTGTGCCAGTGACCACACATTCAAACGCATGCAACTCACTGTGGGACTGCCGAGTCCAGATTTGACTGTTTGCTCGTGCGAATTCAATCAGAGGGCATTTGACTGCCTGCCAACTCTGTGGGAAAATTTACTTCAACGATTCGTAGCCCAATATTTAAAAAGCCACCAATGTCAAGACAAATGGGGAGTACCTCATGATCTATATGCCATATGCATTTACGTATATATGTATATGTATATATATATATATATATATATATATATATATATATATATATATATATATATATATATATATATATATATATATATATATATATATATGTACATATGCATTTTGTATGTCTCTGCCCTATTAGGTCCATGGCTGAACTCATTCACTCTCTCCTATGCATGCACAATTGCTTGCCTCCAATTGACTATGCTCCTCCAGATGCACAAATTCCCCTCTGCTGCCAAATCAAACAGTGGATGATACGCTTACAAGAGTTAGATGACTGATGGTCAATCAAAAACAATTAAAGTGAGCATTTTTTGAAGTGGGAGGAAGCCAGAACAATAAGGGTGTTTTCCACCACTCAATGATATGATTTCTGTTTTTCTGTTCGGCGCTGTCATAACAGGCACAATCACGCTGGTTCCCATGAGTCTGCCCCGCCACCCCCACACCAGACTTTAAATTTCCCAATCAGCCCAGTAAATGCGCATTTTGGTTGAGAGACACGAGTGTATATTTGGGCCCTCAATGTCCCACTTCATCCGTCCCTCCTGGCTTGGCTCATTACTCCCCTCCCTGCCTGCTCCACCTCCTGCTCCTCCTCGTCTCCACCTCGCTCCACATGGTGCCTCATGCAGTCGGGAAAAGTCAAAAGGACAGTGGTTCAAAGCCTTCCATCTTACATATGTGGACTTGGATATGGATGATAAGCCTAAGTAAATCCGAAATGGATTCAGGGAGGTACCTTCAAAGATTGTTATTTTGTACATTTACGTTTAATGTCCACTGTATATACTTTTTGAGCCATTTTTGTTTGGTGGTGCGCTATGAGATTTTTCTCATGCAAAATGTGTGCCTTGGCAAAATAAATGGTAAGAAACACTGGCGGCGGGCACCTGGATAATTGTTCTGGTGACAAAGCTGGAAACACTGCTGTCAACTGGGAAACATTCTAAGTCATTTCTATGCAGCAATTGGAAAGGAATTGCAAGAGCAACAAACTTTTGTTTTCTATAAAACCTTCTCCTGCTCTTCTTTGACGAGAGAGCCGAGCCAAAAGGTGAAACTCTTGATTTGCCGGTTGACCGATGTTCCAACCCTATGGCTATGGGTTTTGGGTAGTGATTGAAAAGAACAACATCATGAGCAGAAATAATTCCTCCACAGGCTCGTCCTTGGACATATGGTATCGCATTTTGAGAAGAGGCAGCAGAGCTGAAGCAGGCAGACCTTAGCGCTACAATTCCATTTGGTTCATAAAGATTTTGGTGAACCCTGATCAGTTTTACATTTCCACCTCGGGTGGCAGACTCCCTTTTTCTTTTTTTTTGTAAATGTTAAAGCCTTTGCAAATAATGAAATACTCCAGATACATTTCTATTTTGTTCTTCTCATAATACAAATGTTATTGTCTGCCCGGCGGCGTTTGATACCGTCCTGCCTGGCATTATTGTGCCAATTCTGAAACCAGATACTATATTTAGATATTCATAATAACATTACATTCCTACTGGTGCGTGAAAAGTGGCTTTATTTGATTTCTCACAGCTCGCCTTGGGACAAATTTGTGTCCTCTTTGGTGGAATTGTAGGACAAGGACAGGGAAGTCAGGGCTCAACATTTAGAACTACCCTGGATGACTGGATGGATGCCAAGAACAAAAAAACCCTAAATGAACACATCCCGCCATTTTGACACTTTGTTTACTAAATCTCGTTCTTTGTATTTACACACTGCGGAATGATGACATAATATGACGGATGGGTAAACTGACAGAAAGAACTGTGGCGCTCGGTGGAAACTGGGCTCAAGCTAGGCTGGGCTAATGTAAAGTCCTTCTATTAATGTCACGCTTTGTACAAGTGTGAAACAGCACCTCTAATGGCTGACGCTGATGCAGGGACACACCAAGACATGCCGCTTATGGATTTCACACAGCGCAAGGAGGTTGGGAACGAAAGCGACTGACCCGTCAGGTATTGTTGCGGCGGTTATGGAACGCTGGGTGGATTTCATCCCCGGGAGAAGGGCTAGCTAGATAACGTGGGCAAAAATGCTGGCCACCACTGAAGCAGGCTAATAGTGAGATGAGATGAAGCGAGGAAGGAAGAACGAGGGAGAAACGCTCGGGCAGCCAAGCTGAGGCGATGGCACTCACACAGCCCAATCTGTCGGTCGTACTACCTTGCCAGATACCGGAGGGTGGAGGGGAGTGAGGGGGCGGGGGGGCTGGTTCGCACAAAACCACACACTCCTTACTAAATGCCCAATGACAGTACAGCAGAAAAAAAAACATACAAATTAGAGTCCAACTATGCAAAGTTTGGGAACATGCTGTACTGAAACTAAAATGAACCAATTTTATTTCACGTGAAATATAAATTGCTCACTCCAATGGCATCCATTTCCCTGAGATAAATTTAGATCCTGGATTTACACACGCAGTTCCCACAAACTATGAAAGCCTCTTCTTCAAAGACCTGTACGGACGTTTCCACTCAATTAAAGTTAAGACGACCTTTTGATCGATGAACATCGCCGCGTCATCACGATTCACTTCCAGCCAAATTCTCTCCTGTCACATCTCTGTCTCTCGCCAGAACCCGTCTTCATGTCTAAGGGTCACCTCCAAAGTCTATTAAAGATTAGTGAAATTACAGCTTTAAACATATAACAGAGACTCCTACATCTGCTTGAAATCATCGCGTGGAAATTTGTTAATTACCCTTCGAAATGGTAATGACGTCTGTCAACAGGATCATTTACTCCAACTGAGAGTGATTGCGAGAGGTTTCATGTGGATTAGCGATGGTGGATTGCCTTTTATAGGATAACAGCGCGGAAGGAACAATTCCCTGACGAGATGAAACAACACCAAGATGCAGATGCGGTCTCAAGTAGCAAAAAGGAGGCGCCCCTAATGATCAGACTAGCAGAAGAACCGAAAATGGGGACCCCTTGACCCCAGTGTAAATGAGCTGGTCATATGTTATCAGAGCCCGGCATAGGCACGCTACGAAGATTTGATCGCAGTAGCTACCGAGCCGCATGCGATCTTTCGCATCAGCCCCTCGGTGTTTCCAACCGCTAAGGCAAACAGCTTGCTCACGCCATCTCTCATGGGTGCGACATGCAAACATGCCTAATGTGTTTGAAGAGGCAGAGCTTAGTGATTCCTTCAATCAAGCTTGTCACAAATGATTGTGGACGACACTAAAGAAGTCTATCGCTTAACTTTCAATTAATACTAAGGCCTGGCACACACACACACACCAAAAACATGCAAAGAAGAAACGTCATAGGCACGGGCTAAAGATTAGCATTTATGTGGCAGTTGAGTAGCCTGACAAAATGACAATACCCACGTGCAAGTATTCTTTATCCTCTGCATAGAATGACGAATATTACTGCCGTACCAAGAAGCTGAAACTGTCTCCAATGAGTAGCACAATGAATTGAAGGACATATTAATGTTATTTCTATTTATTTTAAAAGGGAGTGATGATTTGGGATATGATTGTTTACGATTGATTACATTATGACATGATAAAAATGTGTATCTCAATGCACCACTGAAAATCATCAGAGCGCCCAATGTCATACTTTCTGAAATGCAGCCTCAACCCACAAAATGCAATTTCTACATTCAACTAAAATTTGACAATGAACTGATGAAGTCCAAAGTGACAGCAGAGGTCAACAAATGGGGAGACTGTGGAAAAAAAAAAAAAAAACATGACTCCCACCCCACAGGATGTGATGGTTACATAACTATACATGAACGAGAGACTGCAATCTCTCACCGTATATGTCATAACGGGCTCATTCGACATATTCACAAATGCATTCCTGTTGTATGGGGGGGAAAAAACACCAGCACTCAATTGAATTTTAAGTATGCTGACATTGTCATGATCCATGCAACAAGCTCTTTTCATCTTTTACTCTGCTTTCTTTCCTCACCCCCCCCAGCATCATAGACTGAATCAATCCCTCCTTTCTTTACTAACTAGGCCTCCTATTGCACGCACACACACAGACTCGTACACACAAGGCCCGCTCTTCTCTTCTCCTCTGTGTGACCTTGACTGGCTAGCACTCCGGGGCTTGTTCTTTGCTTCTGCCTCTCTCTCTCTCACTCTCTCCATCTTTTCGTGTTCACTCCCACTCCATCGTCTGCCTCTCATCTGCTTGCTTTCTGTCACTCTCGCCCGGACAGCTGATGTTAAGCAGTGCACTTCCCTTGTTTTTTTTCTCCTTTTTTTTCTACTCCGTCTCCAAGACACACAGGAAGAAGGGACGATGGCAGAAAGGGAGCCAAGAGAGAGAGGGCAAGCGAGAGAGAGAGAGAGAGAGAGAGAGAGAGAGAGAGAGAGAGACCACCTATCTCCTCCTCCTCCTCTGCAATCAAGTCATCAAGTCAGCATAGTGAGAGTCAGTTGTAAAAATAATTCCAGCTCTCCAAACCCTATGTTATTGCTTTTTTTTCTGATCAGACTTCCTCTGTTATTTTATTATGAAACCAAACAAGTCATAAAACATTTCATTATCATTAAAAAAAAAAATCATCCAAAATTCAAGCCAATTCCAAATTAGTCATCTTTGAGGTGGCTTCCTTTTCCATCACAATTCTGAATGCAATTGTACCGCTTCACTCGACATGAATGCGACGCAACTTCCTTTTCCACCGGAGGATGACGAGCGCTCGCTCGCAAGTGGCAGCAGGTTGAAATCAGCGTTTCTTTGCAGGTGTTCTGACAAAAGCGTCTAATTGCCGCCATGGCGCCATTGTAACCTACTCCTTCGACTCCAAAACGCCTCTTGAGGTTTTCCCGTCGGCTTAGCACGCTACGCAATCCATCTGTGTAATATATATCGGGGGGCCTATGAACCATTTTGACTATTCATTGAAAGCTAAATAAACTAAAGATGAAATGACGGAGGGATCCATTAAACGTCAAATTGATGTGCTGATTGTGGGCTTATGTAATTACGCCATTGCCGTGCCAATTTCTACACCTCGCACATCTTGGATGGTGTCTGGAGGGATTGTGTTTGCACATGGCATGCGCAAACTCAATCTGATTGCCTTCAGCCTGCTGTTGTCAAGTATGACATTTTCCAAGGCACATCTAATATCAATACGGCAATAGTACACATAAATGGAAGAGCCGATAAATAAGAGATGATAAAAACAAGGGGAAAATGTTGAACTCTTTTCTGGTCATTTAACATCTGGTCATTTTACAAGCATATTTCAAAACGAAAGACTACAACTATTTGATAAAATTGAAACAGACATACCAGTATTTTCTATTGGAAATAATATAAATCCAAATAATCCTTTCCAAAAATATCAATGACCAACACTTAAGGTTTGAAAATATTATTCTAGGAATAAGGCATGTGAGGAAAAAAAAAACCACTTTGGCTTAGTAGTTTCTTCCAACTAAAAATAATTCTAAAAATCATCTTTACTTTAGGACTCACAGATGATGTAACGATTCACTTCCCTGACTTTCCTGCAAGCAGTGTGTGTTCGATTGTCCTCTGTTAAGGTGTCAATGTGAGAGTGAATGTTTCTCTGTCTCTATAAATCCCCTGTGATTCGTTGCAACCGGTCCACAACTGGAATAGGTTCTAACTTCTGATTACCCCAAAGATAGATCATTTAATCTTTTTTTAAGTCTTTCTTAAAGAAAAAATAATGAGCAATTTTCCATATAGTTGATCACGGAAATAAAGTATTTCTGTATCGGCCCACTTGTTAATCCAATAGACCTAAATACAATTGTGTATACGCTTGGTGTTTGACTCTCTCAGGAGAATATGAATAATTAAGAATTAATAAAAGAATTTAATGATGGAAGAATGCTTCCTTCTAATGAATCCGCGGTTATCGCATTGCCGCCTTCCATGCTTTATTCATAATGTGTAACACGCTTGACAAGCAGAAAATCTATAGCTTTCATAAGGATGCTCCTTAAGGGACGCTAAAAGGTTGCCTGTCTCTAAAAATGTATCATCCGACTGGTCAGTAAATAGGTCTGTTTTTCCAGAACATTAATTATCCCTGCGTCTTAAGTACGACTTACTTTGCATAATAAGCTAATCAAATGCGTGAACTAGCATTGCGCGAATTAGCATTAGCATCAGATGTTTACTCATGTAACCCTTACAAACCGTTCGTAACAAGAATAAAATTACATACAAAGCACAAGGGCAGCATGTTGAGAAATGCTGAACGCAAACAAATTGATATTCATAATGGTTTCCAATTGTGTAATGAACTGAATAACTGAATGAATATATACAACAAGATTTCTAGTCTGTTTTGCCAACCCGCCTAAATGTGTATATCACAAAAAAACAAAAACAACCACCAACACTAGAATAAGTAAGTCCATAAGTTGATGGATAGGCTGTAAAAAGTTGTTTCAGAAATAATGGAAAAGAAAATGTATTGCAATCCTAAATTCACTTTCTACTAAAACAATCCATGAGGAATAAATGCAAGCGCATCACTTTGCCAAAACTCCCTGAAAATAATGCACTCTACCTGAGTCTTAGAGCAGTCCGCGGGTGCCAAAAATAAGTCATTTGGATCAGTATCCCTGGCTGGAGGGCTTGGACTTGCGCCCATATCTGCCAAATAGCATCAACTTAAATCAACAAGAACCCTGACAGAATTAAATATAAATCATATTCAAGAGTGCAGGGTGCCACAGCACCCATCTAATAAATCTGTGGCTATTTGTTCCCAATGCACCAACCCTCACTCGGTGATAACAAAAACGACAGCAGAAGATTTAAAAAAAATAAAATAAAAATTACACTGCTTGAGCTGAAAAACCAAGCGGGAAAAGGAACTCTGCTGACTTCTTGCAACTGGGGAAGCTCGTCTAATTGTGTTCATAGGGAGGGCGGTGGCGATGTGCCTGCAGGATAATTTCTCACACTTGCTGTGTGCTGATAGAACAAGTGGAGCACACAGTCTTTGAAAACTCACAACTAAGATGGAGATAATAAGCCTCCAACTGACCAACACGAGGGTCTTCACTCCACTAGAGGCTTAAGAATTAACCAGAGGGGCAACTCTGAATGTCACAAGTCTTAAAATGTTTTAAAAACTGTTAAGGGTGTAAAAAATTGGTTTATGTAGGCTGCTTTAATATCCAACACTACAAAAGTGTCATCTGTAAGCACACCAGCTAGTGAGCCTAATTACCCTGTCAGAGGCAAAGACAACTCATCCTAAAAGATGCGGTCCAAATTGTTGTCTGACATCGGTATCATTCCAACAACCCAATTACATATGGCTGCTTTAAGGCAAACAACCATCGTAGTGCATTTTGAACCTCAGCCAATAGTCCAAATAGCTCTTGATTGTTTCCCGGTGGGTATAAATAAGAAAGCATTAAGCCATCAGACTGTAGCGACGATAAGAGTGCCACATTATCTTGGCTAGCCCGTCATCCCTACATATCTCTTCTGTATCGACACAGCCCATAATATTTCTACTTTGGACTTGACCCATGCTCACGTATGATCAAGCTCTTTGCACTTAGTCCCCCCCCTTAATCCTCCATAATCAATATGTTCCTTGGGCCCCGCCTTGGCACACCACCTTGAGACACGGGATGAATATAAAGCAGCCGAAAGGGGAAACACCAAGAAGACCCTTTTAATGGAGTCAATTAGTTGAATGTCAATCAAATACAAAGTTCCTCCTCTAAACAAAAGCCCCAAATACATAACTTTGAGTTTATTGTGGGCGTGGTCTTGGAAGTAAAGTTATAAATGAGGGATTAGTATACATTTACTTCCACCCGTCGCCAGTTCTGTAAAATGACAATGTATGGTAAAATCAAAAACTACAAATAGGTTAAACCTACATCTTTTTATTTTTATTTTTTATAGCGTGTCTGTGTGGCTTTTGATTACAGTAATCAATACTTTAAAATCCAAATAAAATCCACAGCTGGTACATTATATTCAAAGTGACAATTCACCATTGACGAAAATAAATGATGTGTCGCTAACCCAGCCAGCAAAATTGAAATGGTTTGTAAATTACAAAAAAAAAACTTTTCTTTGTGAGAGCATGTGGATTAACGTCGAAAGAAAAGTCAACCGTATAGACAAAAGTATTGGGACATACCCACTAGACCTCTTGAGTCGCATCAATCTTAAAAAGACTTCACTGAATTGGAAAAACATGCAGAGAACCCAGACTCGAACCCCACTAAACATCTTTTGGAATAAACTACAACACATTATTATTATACCACTCTACAAGAGAGCAGAATTCCTCCATTAAAACCTCAACTTTCCATTCTAATCAAGCAGCCATAATATGATGCTCACACAGATATTGCGCAATCACTCATTTCCTCGGAGGTCATAGCATTAAGCAATCTGTTTTCATGCAGACGTGTGAAAATATAACATGTTAGAAGCTTCCTTCCTCCAAGTTCCAGGACTAAAATAGACATGCCCACATTTTGCGTGCATCCGCCTGCACACGCATGCACATACACGCACATACACTATACTGTACTCTGCTGTTGTCCAGTGAAATGAACGAGAACGGCTCCTCCCACTCCGCCTTTATGGCTCATTTAGTTCTTCCTTGATTTTACACCCTCCTTTTCCTTATCCGCCTCCTCTGCAGCAGCAGCAGGTGTTATTTTTATTATTATTTGAAGATTTTTTTCCACTGCAATTAGTATTATGTGCAGCGTTCTAACAGCAGGGGCCACTAGTGGCGTGTGATGAGAGGAGAAATCACGCCTCAGAAACACGTGGGAGAATACTCAAATGTGCCCCCCTCCCTTTCCTAGCCACACACTAACACCCCCCCCCATTATACCCCTACGGCTGCTGCACTGTTCTTTCCCCCAGAAATAAACGAGATGCATTTGCAGGATTTTTTTCTTTTTGCAAAGATTCTACTTTGGGTTACATTCAAAGGTGGAGTAGGAAAGGAGGAAGAGGGGGGGGGGGGGCGCTTTGACCTTGCACGGTGTTGTCCTAAAACATGTGCAAAACATTGCAATCACACACACACACACACACACACACACACGCCCCGACAACAGGTCAATAACGCATCTCACGGTCGGCTCGACGCACACTTTGCTACATTACATAATGAGCGCACCACACACACTTTGCGGTGTCAAAAGGACGCCGAGGAGGTTGCACGCGCGCCCCTCCTCTGAGTCCTACCGTTGGTGAAACACCTTGAAAGTGTCACGCCCCCCCCCCTCTCTCCCCCTCCCTTCTTACCTTTGCTATTGTTCTCCTCCCTGTTGAGATACATGGCTCTTGGAGTTGGCGGCACAGGCGACGGTGGAGGTGGTGATGTCGAGCTCGCAGCGGTGTCAGTGTACTCCTCAACTCCTCCTCCGGTGTAGTTGGAGCTGTTTTATTGTTTTGCTCCTGCACAGCCTCTCTCTCTTTTTCGCTCCCCTCTCTCGCTCTCTCTCTCCGTGCGTCTCCTCCTAAGAGTTAAAGTGTGTAGGTACAGGCTGATAGATACTCTCACTAGCTCCCTCTTCCTCCTCCTCCTTCTGACTCCCCTCCCTCCTTCCTAATAAGCAGTATCTGGATTTGGTAGCTCACATAAAAAAATATATATTATTTTTTTTTTTTCCATAATTGCATGTGGATTTTGTTAATGACATGCATTTGCTCTTGCATTGGATTAGTTTCCAAATAAAGAAAACAAATAAAACAAAGACATTAAGTTGTATTTTAGAAGACAGCGCACATGCGTTTGGTAAAAAAAACTGGAGCTTCTTGATTTTTTCTTTTTTTTTTTTTTTTAACAGGCGCAAGCTTCCTTTCCTTGTTGGGAGATTTGGCAGACCACGCTGCGCCATATTGGGCGATACTGCACTTTGGTCTAGTCCAGTGCTTCTCAAATAGTGGGGCGCGCCCCCCTTGGGGGGCGCAGTGCTATTCCTGGGGGGGCGCGTGTGACCCTGGGGAACAGGCTTTTTTTTTGGCAGTACTAGAATAAAGTGTAATTGCGCGTTTACTACAGCAGGGGGCAGTGGCGCTCTCATTGTTACTTCTGTCACGTTTGCGACAGTGCAACATTTTACGACTTACAAGACAAGTTAGGATAGTCACGGTGGGGAGGGGGGGCGCGAATAGTTTTCTTCTTGCTAGGGGGGGGGCGTAACAGAAAATAATTGAGAAGCACTGGTCTAGTCCATAGGTCGGCAACCCATGGCTCCGGAGCCACATGTGGCTCTTTCATCCTTCTGTTGTGGCTCCCTGTGACTTCGGAAAATAATGAGTATTTTATCAAAAATTGAATTTTATTTTAGTTTGTTCATTTTAAAATATAATTCTGAATTTGAAGATTATGGTAAACTTGTAACATTAAAATGAAACGTTTTTAATATTTTTACCGCCCAAAATATGCGTCACATCCGCCGATGTGCGACATTCGAATTCCTGGCGTCCCTCACGTCTGGCAGCCGGCATTTTTCCAGCACACTACCAGCGTGATAACTATATATTAAGTGAAGTAGTCCTTTTTTTTTAATTCAGGAGGACAACTGGCTGCACACTCCAGTGCACGCGATGGGACAGAAGCAGACTGTGCATTTTTTTGGTTTGGATTGTTTGTTCAGTGCTGGTGGATAATATTTGGATAAGTTTGGATTTTTATCTGATAAATAAGAGGACAGGTGACTGCAGGCTGTTTGCATTTTTTTGTTCAGTGGGTTGGGTAAGTTTGGATTTTTATTTCTTAAATACGAGGACTCAAATAGACACCGGGTATTTTTTTTGCCGGACTCGGACTCGGAGCTGATTTTGACCGAGTCCACCGAGTCCGACAATAAAAAAAATACGTTCAATTTTATTTTCCTCATGCTGCTGAGAATGCACGTAGGAATACTGTCCACAGCCCTGCTTGCTTGTTATGAAGACAAATTTAGTTGTTGCGTGCGCGCCCGCGCCTACCTGCCTGCGTGCATGCACGTACAAGACCCACAATGCCCCGCGCGCAGCCTAGATGGAAGAACCCGGGAGCAGCGAGAGAACAATGTTTTGCCTCTAGATTTGGGGGGGGAACGGAGCGTAAGTTACGATCAATGCGGGCACGTTGAGTTGCACTTAGACTAATGTTTACATTATGTACCAATGTCAAGGACGATTACCGTTTTTTTCCATGTATAATGCGCAAAATTTAACTAATTTATTGTCCTAAAATCTGGGGTGCGCGTTATTCATGGGTACAAAAAAAAAAATCTTTTTTTTTTTTTTTTAATCTGGATATGATACGGAGACCATTACAGATGCGCTTTCTTCTCTGCTGTTCACTTCAAACACGCTCCATACGAACACAATGCTCTCGTATCAGACGCTTGCTCGATCACTTGCTCGTTTGCTGTCACAATGTACCCTACACAAATCCGAAACATTTCTTCGCTATTGAGTTTGCTAGCGCATGCGCAGTGATACTGACCAGCAGAATAACATCTGGTTGTTCCCAAAGATGATCTTTTTTCTAAAAAAATTTTACGTTTACGGACTTAAGTAAGAGTCAAAATTTGGGTGCGTATTATACATGGGTACAGGCTTTTTTCCAGCATCAATATGCCATTTTTAGGGTGCGTATTATACATGGGGGCGCATTATACATGGAAAAAAACGGTATGTCACCCATCTTATATCATTGTTTCGATAGTTGTGGGGTCGTCACTAATTATTTGTGTTTAAATGGCTGAGCTATAATTGTGTAATTAATGATTACAACTTGAACGTATCTGTTTATTGTATTCGTTTATATGTTTAATAAAGACAAAGCCATCACAAAACTGTTGTAATTATTTAGATTTTGATCTAAATTAGCCTTGAATAAAGACTAAGCAGTCACATGAATTAACAGAAAAAATGGACAGCCGGACTCGGACTCATGGCCAAGAGGCCGGACTCGGACTCGGTGCAAAAATCCGACCGAGTCCACAGCCTTGATTTCTAATTTTTTATCAATAGAGTTACGAACATTTTGCCAAGTATCTTCTATTTCTTTTTCGGGCACCATGCTGCCTACTACAGGTGAATTAAGGGAAATATGAATAAACTTGTTGTTGTTCATCCCCATCATGTAGATGTCTCACATTCAAAAAAGAATCTGCTAAGCTGTTAAAAATCTGTGTATGTTTTATAAAAACCTGCAACGCAGCACAATGACACTGATTGGGAAAAGAAAGGTGGCACCCATCTGGCCCACCTACTGCTGCATATCAATATTCCATCTTCCCACAGATGGTGGTCAGATGGTCTGGTAGAAGAAAGCATGGAGCTCTTTATTAGGCTGGACTTGGGATGAAAAGATCTCGACTAATCGGCTGAGTAAACGGCCGCTACTTTGCTGCAAGGTGACATAGCTGCTTATATTTTAGCACCAAGTGGCTACCAAATGGAGAAGAACATGATTTAATCCCACAATAAAAAGGACAATTGTTTGATTATATTTCCTATATTTGTTCTCCTTCTTCACAAAGTCCAATCTGTAAAAGCTCTTCTGGGAAATTACACAACAGATGGAGTAAAAGCAAAAAAAAAAAAAAAACATTAAACCCTCACGCGACAGCATTTCTATATTGGCATCTAGCACAGTTTAAAAATAGCTATATGATTAATGTATGATATTTGAACATTTTTAATAGTGTCCGGTGGCTGTGTGCGCACGCGTGTAAATATTGCATCTTCTTCCTTTCGTGTGCACAATAAAAAGCTAATTTCGTATTCAATCATGCGCTGCTCTCGCTGATATTGCAGATTACAATTCAATAAGATATGAGCAAAGCTGTACTGTTTGGATGCAAAGGCTTAGAAGAGTGGCAACGGCTCCACTAATGGTAAGCGGCGCTCTGTCAGTGGAAACGGGAAGGTCGTTTGTCCACAGCATCCCGTGGTGATTTCCATTTGATAATACTTTGTTTTGCGCCGCTCACTGTGCCGTTACACTGACAATCTCTGCCCATTTGTTATGTGAATCCTCTGCAGACTCATTTGAAGCCAAATTCCTCGGCGTGCATTTTTATCCTTGTGGCGCCTGTCGCTGACTGCCATCTTTATTGAAAGTACCATCTTCTTCCCCTTAAAAAAAAAATACTGATTCCCATATTGATTTAGTGACCTATATAGGCATCACCGCTCTCGTCTTCTGTCCTCTCTTAACGCTCCCCCGTTTCTGTCAACACCCTGTGGTTTCCCCTCATTTTCTCCCTTAACGCTTCCTTATTTCCTCCAATGGTGGCCTCTGCTCTAATTGACGTTGTGTCTCAATTAATCACCAAGTCCATTTGAATCTAACATCTCCGGCCTTCTACGCTGCGAGGTACTTTACCAAAATAAAAATGTTTTATTTAAATGACTAGTAATGAATGGTAAAGCGACGCAATTATAAGCTTTGTAATCGATATTAATTCATCCATTTTATCGTGACCTTGTCATGTTCAGGAAATGCAAAATTGAACTCGCTGTACACGTCTGACTATGCGATGGAAGAAGTAAATTCTAGACGGCAAATGGCTGTCGGCGGCGTGATGCACATTTGTAAAACCTGTTGCGGCCATGTTAGCAGGGGCGACTAAACATTAGCATTAGCTTAGCATCACTGTACTCACACATATTGATTGCTTTTAGGTCCTCTAAATCGGCATATATTGGGTTTTGGGCAATGCAAACCACAGCAAAGGAGAAGATTTCGACAGATTTGTGAGCAATATTTGAGAGAAACAAGCCGATTGTCTATGTTGAGGAAGTTCCCTCCCAGTCCAGTGCTAAAGGAGAAATTAATTTATACATATATTTTAGATTTAGAACATCAAATAAAATGGTGGTGGCTTAACTGGGGCTACACAAATCTCTGAAGGGGCTATAGCATCCCCTAGCTCTGATATAGTGCTCTGATAAGTGTTGCTTTTATATTCTTATTCCATACTACCTTTGCTCTACCTCTTCTCCTCTGCTTCCTCGAAAGGTTAATAATAGTCGGCGGCGCTATCTGAAGTCATGTCACATGAAAGGGGATTTAGCGCCTGCTGTTTAATTTCATATTGCCCAAATTTCTTTCATTGTGTTAACCTGGCTTGTCTCATGTGGCATCGCTGCACTCTCAAAGCTCTCACTAAAACTGAGAACAGTAATACAGTATGTGGCACTGCATGTATTCTTTGTTACATGAAGATGCCTGCTTGTAAAATTATTCAGCAGGGTGCCTCAAAATTGCACTCCTGGAAACTAATGCTCTGAAGCGTAATGTTGAATATGGTGAAAATAGCAGGAGATTAATAATGGATCATCTTCTGCCATAGGTTCTGCTAAAACACACAGGAATCACGCTGGATGATTTAGCTGAACCCTAAAACAAAAGGAGCGAAAAAAATCGACATGGAAAGTTACATTTTTCAATATTCTCAGCGTTGATGTGTGTTCTAGTGGAGCCTGCAGGGATCATGAACATAATCTCTGCTGGATAGGAATGATAGTGGGATGAAGAGCAGAATGGGAAGCTCAATATACACCTGTAGTGCAAAATAGGAGCCATCCCTCCTCCCATTCTTTTCCTGAAGCTCTCTTACAGCACTCTACTGACATCTAGTGGCAACCTTGGAATCGGCGATTTCCACATACGCAGTGTAAAGTTACAGTATATTATTATAGTACATTGATTTTAAGTTTGGTTCAAATTCGGCACAATGAGGGAACAAAATACAAAACAAACTGGTCGTCTTTTTTGTGAACAGTAACAAATTTAAATGCAGTTCATCATTCGGGGACATCTTTCAATGGCAGGTTAAGTGACTTAATGATTAAGACACTTAAATCTAGATATTGGATTTGGTCAGAGTTTACTCTGTAGAAATACTATCACCTCTCAAAATGATTTACAAAAACTGCATTACATGGATAGAGCCGTAGAGCCAAATTTGAGGAGAAAACTATTAGCGACAAACATATTGATAGTTAAAACGTTAATCGTCCAATATACACCACCCCAAAACAATTCAAGCAGTCCACAGTCAATATTATTTGTCTACCAACATGACGAACACATAAAAACTTTCAATAAAATATATTATACTCACCATAGTCGTTTAAATTCCTGAAACAAAATCCCTTATGTTTTGTTTGTTAGAGTTAGCTACTGTTGGGTCCACCGAGTTAGCAAGGTGTTGTTGTTCCCGAAGTTAAAAAAAAAAAAACTGAAATCAAGGAAGCCAGCAACAAGTCTTGGCCGAAAATTTCTTTTTTTTTAAAGGTTGCCTTGAATTTTTTTTTTTTTTTAATCATGTCCATAACTGTAAATCAATCTTTTGTTTTGATTTTATTAGAAATAAAATAAAACTGCAAAAATGAAGCTTGACGACTTTTTTTTTTTCCTTTTTCAGAAAAGTGCAACATCATTAGTTTGTCTTGTTTTGGGGTAATGCAGAAAAGTACACTCGTATTCTACTTTATTTTTATTTTTATGATAGAAAACTATTCTTAAACAGAAGTCAAGGAAATTCATGGTGTTCTTTTTAACAGGCTGCACAATTTCTGATTTGACACCGGTGCTGCACAAGTCATTTTGGGCACACATAATTTCGATATTCTTACTGTTTGCAAAAGTCAGACTATATTCACTTTGTACTCTCCACACAGAAAGGATGGATGTACGTGACGTTGACCATTCACAACCCAGATGGTGGGCAATGGCAGCTAGTACATACCATCTGGGTTGTGTGGACACAATCAAATCACTGCCAGGCAAGAAAAAAATCCCCAAGGACTCCTTGTATGGTGGCAGTGAACTCAACTCAGCTCACTTTATTTACAATTGTTGTTATTGACACATTTGATCACTTGGGAAAATAAAAAGGTTCACCTCTACTGTGCAGATCACATCTGGGTAATAGATGACCTACTGGACTCACCTTGGGCTAATAATATGACCACTCACTTCTTCATTGAATTGCAGTGGATGCATTGATAATAGCCTGAAAATATTATGTGAATTCCTACATTGCAGTTCTGTGCCCGTCACCTAAAGCCAGCTGAGATACTTAAGCTTCCCCTGACCCTGAATGAGTGATACAAAATGGATGGTTTAAATTTCAAGCACCCGTGAGTCGTTTGCAAGTGGGTGGAGATGATTGGTTTGTATTTGAAAATAGTGCACATTCACATGCTCTCTCCCTTTTGAACTAAACAATAGAAGGACACAATAACAGAGTAAGAAAGCTGCAGAACCTTGTGAGCATCTCCTGAGATGCGTGGAAAAACAAACATGACCCTGAGTGATTTAAGTACAGTCAGTTTATTGAACAGCAAATCGTGACAGGAAACACTATAACTTTTTTTTTTTTTTTAACCATGGCATCGTAAACAATGCATAGAACATGTGTCAATCAGCGTACATGAAGATAAACAGAGATTGGTAGGATTGGGAATTGTTGCTGTGTTTTTTTTTTTAGTGCTATATAATGCACAATTCCTCTCGGAGGAAGTGAACAGTTTGTGAGAAGGGCCCGGACCCTAAAAAGGTGGATAAGTTTATTTTTGTTGCTAGTATGTGCCGCTTCTACTTATTGCATATCAGTGAGCTGGCTTTGTGTGCATGTGTAATGCGATAAATCTTTAGATGAATTATTCACTAAATACATCTTATAATACTATCTAAGTTACATTCTTGTATTTGATTATTTTAGAATATGTAGGCAATATATATATTTATATTCTGTGGATCAAAGCTCATAGTGCACACCATCACACGGGCCTCTGTTGCCTCAACGCAGTAAATAGAAATTCTTCATTTCAAAAGAACTTTAAGACATTTCACATTTGAATCTGTGTGTCGACTACACACCCTTTGGAACGGTCAGTCAGCAAAATATGATCCTGTGTGCCTTAGTCCTCCTTTGTGCTTTCTTTAAAAAACACTCAGTCGTCATACACTCAAGGGGTCCATTTTTGTGATCGGCGTAAATTCAAATCCAATATTTGGCAGAATAAAAAAAAAAAAAAAATCCAACACCCGATTAATCGGCAGATTAGTTTAAGAAAAATATACAATAAATGAAATAATTTATTTTCTGGTCTCTTAGAAAATGAAGCTACGAATGACTTTTTTTTTTATCTTGTGCTAATGTGAACACAAAAAAAAAACCAATCAGCAAAAATCTGCCCATTTTTGCCCAATTTCAACCAATTAAACTCTGATGAAATTTTGTAGAAGAGGCCGACTTCATTCATAGCCAATCAAAGACCCCTCCTCGCCCATCTTGCCAGAGATTTGTCTGCCAAATTAGCAAAGGCTTCTGCACGCTTTTGTGCAGATGTGCCGTCTACAAAAATAGACCCCTTGGTGTGTTACAATTCTTCTGCACATGGAGAGAGGGACGACACGAGAGTGTGACAGACAGAAGCAAAGCGAACCACTACATATCAGCTACAACACTACACTGTCTGGACACACGCACTCACATAACCAAATTCACAAGATCAGCAATAATTTGTGGCATAAGTAAAGTTTGATGACTTACACAACATTGTCAAAGCTAAAAATAAAACAGGGCAGAGATTTAAGAAAATCATTGACAGCACTCAAAACGGGCATAATCACAGGAACCGCATACATGAGGTGAAAACAGAAGCTGGAATGTTGAGGGAAGCGTCATTTACGATGATGAGCTTACACGAGATGTTTTTTTGGGTGGATCAGCCGTTGTAGTCATTACGGGCGAACGCAACCTTATGGCTTTCGCTTTAAAACTGCTGACAATTGCCTGTATGTGATTCGGTCGCTTTCATTAACGGCGTGTCCATCGTGGCGCGGCCGTTTAATGGAGGGAGCAGCGTTCAGAAAGACCGATTGTTACATTTATACTTTCAAGTCAGCCGGGCCTCATCCATCGGACCCTTCATTTCAGCAAGGCCAAAGGTTACTCGCCTGCAGCTTATTATAGTTCTATCACCATTACATGATGCGTCATTTATATCCAAATAGACAATGCTGAGACTCATGAGACTTATGGAAAGCCCCTTAGCATTTATTCAATTGCCTTGATATCCAGCTTAAGGTCCATGTAATAACTGACCCCTCCAAGCATGCGAATGCCTGACTGCATTTGCCCATTCACATGTAAGCAAAAATGATGGTTGTTGCATTAATTCATCATAACGAAAAAATCACCACGTTATGGATAAAGGCAGGAGAGGTAGGTGTGCAACAACAAAAAAAAAGCTATCATGTACAAAACAATACATCCTAAAGCATAGACTTCATAGCATCTGCATATGTATAATATAATCAAGGTGGACACGTCAACAACACATAAACATACAGTGCCGCACCATCCATAGAAATGGACACTTGATAAATAGTTCTTACTCCCACAGATGAGTACACGTTAAAAAGTTGCATCAGATATATCTACAGTGCAACAATACAGCAAAGTGGGCGCCAGAACGGACGGAATGTGATTGGATTAAAAAGACGTTAAAGTCACCTTGATCTCCGGTTAGATAAAACAACGGCAGGGGTTTTGGAGGTGCGATGCAAACATTGAGATAAAACCAGGCTGCTTTCCCGGGCAGCTTAAAGCAAACAAGCACGTAAACAAAACAAAACATTGGTTTTGATTCGGGATTTCATGATAAAACTTTGTCATTGGCTCTTTGGGCCCTGCCAGTTCATTCAAGTTCGGATAAGTTTCATAAATCAACATCAACTGAACTATTCTGTAAACAATGATTTAGAAACTGCCTTGCATGATAAGTGACAGATACTCAGAAGGATCTTTGAGACAAGGTGAGCAGTAGAGTCACTATGAAAGCATCGGTAGGAATCTGATCTACTTAAAAAAAAAAAAAAAAAAAAAGGAGGTAATGTCGTCGTATGGTTTAAGGGTCGTGGCTTGTCGGGTGTGCTGGTATCACAACACATTCCCTGCACTACACAATTAGAATAATGCAAAAGGGAACACATTTTTATCTAAGTCAGTCACACATAAGGGACATGAACTTGCTAGCCATGACGATTGAAAATCAGTCTTCGCTGCTGTTGTGCTAACGGGATATTTGCCCATTTGCTTCCAGTGCTCTCACCGCAAGTATAGATACCTGAGGCCTTTATCTGCAGCCCACACGAGTCGCTCAGGCAGTGCAGATTCTCCACGCAAAATCGCCATGGCCAGAGGGTATGCTGTGTAAGCAGCGCCATAGTCAAGAGTGTATTACGGAAACATTGAACTTGGATCAGCCTGTGATCGAGTGTTTCTACTTTTGTGTATGATCTCAGTTTCCAGGGATGTTTATCATGTTATTTGGCGGTCAAAAAAATCATTAATTTATGTAATTCAACATACAAATTTTTTTACAGTGGAATCTTTCATTCATGTAGCGTTCCCTTTATATTTTTCAGCGCTATGTTTTCAAACACGAGCATTGGGAAATATCCTGAAGAGCCTTTGTTAGTAAAAATCCCGATATGTGTGCTTATCATTAAGGTAATTCTATTTTTTTTATGTGTCGCTAGTCTATTTGATTTGGAGAGGTGTAAGTAAGGAGGAGCTTGCAAATCTGCAGCAACCAAGGGCAAGCAGTCTACACCGAAAGTTCAACAATCATAGTATAAAACGACATATTGTGTAATTCCAAATTCAGCCTCCTTCAAAAACTCCAGCTGACGCTCGCGGCTTGATTTCAGAATTGATATGCGCCGACAGAGGCAGCTTGGCAGCAAAACGGAGATTCCCTCCTGCATGATTCGGACATTCGAGACAATAAGTTTGAACTAAAACGCAGCACGTGATCATCAAAAATACAAACATAAAGGTCAGTAAGAATGAGATGACTCCTCACGCAGGAAAGGCAGAGAAGGATGTGCTTCCTAGTTGTCCCTTTTGGGCAAGAAGCTGAGAATATACTCGCCCACGCCCAAGAAGTAGACCACCTGGGCAATGCCAAAGAGCGGCGCGATCACCAAGGCTCGACAGTAGGCTCCCTTTAGGAATGCTGACGGACCCTCGTTACGCAAGATTTTCCTAGAAGGCCCATGACGACAATGCGTTATACAAGCCGGTCATGTCGTGTAAGCGGCGGCAGTAAAGACACAATGAGGTCACCTGATGCAGTCAGTCACTCCGCTGTACGTGTCCTCCGTGCTCCCCCGGTTCAAAGATTGAAGTCTCGTCTTTATGACTGCGAAAGCACAGAGTCGGTCGGGGTCAGAATATCAGAATGACTCACGTCATATCAACGATGCACGCTCCTCACCGTCGACCGGGTTGACCGCCACGGCGGCCGTGCTCCCTGCTAAGCAGCCCGATATGAAGGAAACGTAAAAAGGAGCGGGTCCTTCGGCGCCTCGCTTTCCATAGTTGTTCAGGTTAGCAAAAAGAGGGAAGTAGATGATGGAGAAAGGAACGTCCCTACGAAGCAGAAGGTGATGTGAAATGCTTTGCATGTGTAAAGCTTAAACGACTGTGCCACCTTTGTTTTACCTGAGCAATGTGGCGCCGAGACCCTTGTATAATCCAGCAATTCCTTTTTCACTCAGTAATTGTCTGGTGAGCTGCATGGCAGTTGGCGACTTGGCTTCCACGGTGCCTGCTGGCACCGACTCTGGCATCAGCTTCCTCTGAGCCGCTAAGCAGCACAGGGAACAATGAATCAATTTAAGTCATAAGGAACAATTACACAGTTAGAACAGGCCTCTTTGGCACATGTGATTAGCTAGGTAGCTTGAGCTATGCCGTTATAACGCTGTAACCCTTCTCTTGCTTTATTAGCTTTTTCTTCTCTATGACACTCTTTGTACATATTTAGAAGTCTCTCTCAGTCAAGACTACAAGGTCACACATTATCACACAAGCTAGGCAGAGTCGCCTCCTTGCAGGAAGATGGCCCAGAGTAGTATAAGAGCAGGAACCTTAGCGCTGGGAGTTTGACCTTCTTCCGCATCTCGCAGAAAGGGCTCCACAGCTGTGCATCGATCATTCTGGCATACATTAAATAGTTAAACTGTGAAGGCTGCCTCTTGGTAATTACTGTTAGCATATCAAGCATTAAAGATAAAGAACTGGGAACGAACCTAACAACACAATATTTAAATTTTCATCCATTTTCTGACAATAGCTCCCAAGATGACGTCGAATGGTGAAACACAATTGGGTTAACGTTTTTTAATGTATGAAACGAAGATGGTTATAGTTGTAAATTCCTCAAAAGACCACATGGCGTCGCTATTTCTCCATTTTACGCATCTACACTAATGAGTGCATTTAAGTGCGCTTACCAATACGTCCAGCGTCTTGGAGCTGAATTTTCAACATCTCCATAGGAGTAGTGACAATAACCTAAAACAAAACAGAGTTTACATGTTAAAAGTTTTTGGATTTACAAAATGCAATTCCAATCATTGTTATAAACCTGCACGTCCAATTGCGTGCTTTTTGTTCAAACTACACATTCACGTTAGCTACCGAGAAATTGTTTTCTTTTCTCATCCAAACAGGAGTAAGCAGTTAACTCACTGGATTAAGAATGAGATGGTCATGTTAACAGCTACAATCTTAATCCAAGATGAACTCTATTTAATCTAATCATGTTCGAAGCCTTTGCCCTCATTGACAACGGGCAAGGCCTTTGAGTCACTCAGTGGATGTTGCCAAGCAAAACAGAGCTCACATATCACAGCACTTCACATTCCGATCCCGAAAACAAGCTTCGGCTACATATGGTGCAGACTAATTGTTGCTGCAGGCACAGACAAATGAGGCAAAGATTTGGTGTTCTTCCGACACTGGCAGCGCTCAAGGGGGCAGCAGTTCCAGATGGAGAACAGCAGGCTGCTATTCAAGCGCCACCTCAATTACTCACCTGGCAAGTGCCTGCGCCGCACCCAGCCAGCATCTCTTTGAGCAAAGTGAGCTTTCTGGAGAGACAATAAGCAAATAAAGTCATTTTAGAATTTAAGGCACTCAGTCATGCAGCAGTGTGAATGTTAGAAGTCAAGATTTATTTCTGGAGTTTAAAAGTGATTTTCCCACCACCTGTGACTGTTCGTCTGCCATCACAACAGGCCGAACACGCACAAGGATAAATAATTGACAAGTTAAGTCAATCATTCATCAGCCTGAATGTATGTCACCACGGAGATGGGGACACGTTATCTCATGAGGGACAAAAAAAAAAGCTAGTGAACTGATTGACTGGTGTCATGCATGCATACAAGTATACTCAAAATTGTAGCTATGCAATATTAGGCAGCTCAGTAATGATGAAAGGAGCAGAGGGGGGAGCTAAGGTGTCACGTTACATGTTAGTAAACGTGATAATCACTATGTGACTGAGAAGCGTGTTAATCCCTCACCCATCCTTGGAGAGGTGATGCCTGAAGAAGTCATTGGCGGCCAATTTGATGGCTTTCTCTGGTGTGACCAGTGTTAAATTCACTGCCGCTCCTGGCAAGTGGACCAAGTGGATTGAAGGGGAAGAAAAGAGGGGGAAAAAAAAATTAATAATAGAATAATAGTTCAGTCTCATATTTAATTGCAATATAACAAATGGAGCAATTATTTTGCAAAATAAATAGGTCATTTAGAATAGTGTTTTTTGGTATTTTTTCTTTTATTATTTACAATAAATTGTTAAATGAAAGAAATGCATTTTAACAAAACAGTTTGAGGTACTAATGGCAACAAATGTCAAATTTTTTATAGTGTAAAATAAATGCTCAATCGCTGGGATAGGTTAGCTGACTCAACCATGAGGACACGTTCAATGCAAAAAATGAACAGATGGGATAAGCGACGCTAAATTACAACTAATCAGAGGTTAGACAGCATTTCAAAATGGATTGCGTTTGACCTCAGAGGATCCACTGTAATTATCTTTGGCCGTCAGTGCACTTTATGTCCTTTGACTCGTCTTGCTTTCCCAATCCTTATCTCAGTCTTCCTAAATGTCCAAACTTACCCCTGTACATCCCAAAGTATCCCTCTGAGCGGATGGTCTTGATAAGGCAGTCTGACCTGAAATACAAAAAAAAAAAAAAACAGACGGACGTTACGCTGATGTCAGCGCTTGTGTGTGAGGATAAGACATACATGCTTGTATAAAGGCGAGATCCATTTTGCTGGTTTTGCAAGCGAGTCTTGGCCAAGTCGATGGGAAACACGCAGGTGACTCCAATTAGACCAGCGACACCCCCATTGATCAATTTGGCAGGCAAACTAGTAGAAGAAAACAAAACCATGAATAAGCAAGAAGAAAACAAGGCCAAAGTGTCGCTATCATGATAGCACAACCTTACCTGATTTGCTTGTCAGCCATTTATATGAAGCCCTGGCTCCTCACTGTCAAGTGGGACTATAAATTCTGAAGGCAGATTTTTAGCCTGTTTTGTCTTCTTGCACTTGTAGGTCAAATTGGGGGATATCTGAAAGAAAATGTGGAGATTTCAATGAAATACCGGTAGATTTGAAATACAGGTGGGCATGTGAGAAAAAAATCCAGTAAAAAAATATATAAATGATATATATTATATATATAAAATATATATTATATATATATTTTTTAATATATATATATTTATTTATTTTTTATTTTATTTTAGTCTATTTTATTTTATTTTTTTACAGGATTTTTTACTGGTTTATCCAAAGGTCAATCATATATATATATATATATATATATATATATATATATATATATATATATATATATATATATATATATATATTTTATTTTATTTTATTTTATTTTATTTTATTTTATTTTATTTTATTTTATTTTATTTTATTTTATTTTATTTTATTTCATTCTATTTCATTCTATTTCATTCTATTTTATTATTTTTTTACAGGATTTTTTACTGGATTACCCAAAGGTCAATCATCTGGCCTGCTCTGAATATTAGAAGGGTGGTTTTAATCCAGGTATAAACTGACTAAATACATTAATCTGCCAAAAACAAGAAAAAGAGCACATGATTAGTCAGGTATGTTGCCATGTTAAAGATAATTGTGTCTTTTCAACTGTATCATGTATCCGCCGCCTGTAAATCTTTCCCCCATGACCTTGGCTGTGCTGTTGCGCTGGTTTAATGAATCTTTTTTAGCCCTCACATTAAATAGGCCAGATGTTGTCAAGCTGTTCCCTATTTTTGAAACTGTTCTTCACTGATGCTTCCTCTCCCCCTACTTTCAAGTTCCCCCACCCCCTGCATCCACCAATCACCTCTGCAAGAGCCCAAAGCCCGCCTCCTCCTAGTAATGCGCCTCTCAGTCAGTCACGAGTCACGACTGAGCTTTTCCAAATCGCAACCCTGCCGAGCGATGTTTCTGTTTGAGTCTACCCCACATTAGCAAATATCATTAGGCTCAGCACGTGGACAGATTGCACAATGAGAAAAGATGTTTCCATTGCAGAAAAGATGGGGGAAACTGTGGTCTGGTGTGTTGTGTTTTGATAGATTGAAACAACCCCAGGGCACCCTGGGCTCCTCCACAAGTGGAGAAAGAACTATGTGTGTTTGTGGAGTTGGAGGTCAGATGAGGTCAGGAAACTGCCCCAGGCAACTTTTCACATTTCACAAGGTCTTTTTACTCTAAACCAAAATAATTTGGAGACCCAACAGTTTTATTCCACTACGTACATTCACGTTTTAAAAACTACCGTGATTTTCCATGCATAGTGCGCAAAATTTAACTAATTTCTTGTCCTAAAATCTGGGGTGCGCATTATGCATGGGTACAACAATTCGTGAAGAAAATCTCCCTCGAAATAAAACTTGAAATCACACCTTTCTTCTTGTTTGTTGTCAATCGCGCATCGCATTCAGCCATCCTGCCCAACACACATCGTTTGATGCGATGGTGCAATCCTTGATGGTGTGTTATTGTCAAATATTGTTTGGTTTTTAATCTCCATCGCAAACCGGATATCATACGGAGGCCGCCATTACAGGTGCGCAGAACGGATGCGCAAGACACTATATACTAAAGAGCGAGAGTTCAGTTCTCTACCTAAATGCGTATTACAGGTCATATTTTATTTCACAACACTTTGCCTTGTTCTTTTCTTCTCTGCTGTTCACTTCAAACACGCTCCATACGAACACAATGCTCTCGTATCAGACGCTTGCTCGATCACCTGCTCGTTTGCTGTCACAATGTACCCTACACAAATCCGAAACATTTCTTCGCTATCGAGTTTGCTAGCGCATGCGCAGTGATACTGACCGGCAGAATAACATCCAGTTGTTCCCAAAGATGATCTTTTTTTCTGAAATAATTTTACGTTTACGGGCTTAAGTAAGAGTCAAAATTTTGGTGCGTATTATACATGGGTACAGGCTTTTTTCCAGCATCGACATGCCATTTTTAGGGTGCGTATTATGCACGGGGGCGCATTTTGCATGGAGAAACACGGTAATACATACAGCAGATTTTCTACTTGTTTACATAGTTATGGCCAATAGCAAAAGCTAGTGAAGTCATGTTGTTTGTGAACTTTTCCCGGACATGAACTTGAACCAGGCAAGCCCAGTGGCATTGTTTACAAAACAATTATTTGTTTTGGGCAAACAAACATTACACGAGTGAGAAAGCATATTTCAAAGATATATTTGCTTTCAATTTGTAATTTGTGAAAAGTGTATTGGCTTGCTGATTTTTATACTTGATTTTGATTGCATTGTGACATCACTAACAGTTGTGATCAATTTGGTAATGATAGAAAAACAAATTTTTGTGACACAAGAATACAATAATGCCATCTACAACCACCATCATGAGCAAATATGTAATTAAATGAATACCGTGTTTGCTGAATGCCTGCTCTTTAAATGAATACTAACTAGCGTAACCGCACTCATCCATGTTGTTCTCACTTTAGCATGCTTTACATAAACTGTACTTCATATTTCTGAGTATAACCGTTTTGTACACACTTCTGTGAGTCACCCAAAAAACAAGCATTGCCCATTTTTTTTTTGCCATGCCCACAGCTAAACTTGTCCAATGTAGTCCATCAGCGCACTAGACTACGCTGTCGCATCAGCACGTTAGTTATTTGACCTCCAGTCTTTCTGCCTGGCTTTGCCGTCACGACAAACAGAGTCTGTGTGAATGAGACAAGGGGCCTCAGTCTGCAAAGTGCCATCACTAGCCAACCAAATACCAAGATAAATTCCTTTTGGGAACAAACTGAGGCTAGAATTACTTCCCAATCCACAGAATATTCCCGTCTGGTTGCACAACGGCCAGGTAGGGGCAAAGACACAATAAAACAAAAATAATAAGCTGGTGTGCGGAAATTGCCATCTACTTTGCAATGCACGCTACTGCCACCTGCAGGACTGGAGTGAAACTGTACATAGTCATTTTCCAGTCAATAAGCATTATAGGAATGTTATGCATTGATGGAAATCATGTTAGGAGTTAAACGCTGACCCCAACATAAATATATTAAAGTTGGTCCAGCAGCTGTAAGCACTGATGAGTAAACAATTAGTCGAAGTGATTGTGAAAATAGTCTCTGCTACAGAACCTTGAACTCGGGCACTTTAAGCGCCCATTGGACACGTTCAATAAATCCGGTGAGTGTGCCCACTGAGTCTGGCAGATAACAGCTTGGGCTGTGACCCTTGTTCATCATTTCAACAATCAGCCCATAAATATTGCTTCGCTCAACGACAGTGCCAGGAAACAAGAAAAAAAAAATGTAATAAGACATTGGTCAAAATACACGGGTGGTCATTTACATGCTTGAAAATTAAGTGATAAGTCATGTGGGAGAATTTATCGCCAATGTCAGGAGTTACTTTAAAAACGTTGAAATGACATTTACTGCAATGTAGCATAGATTTGCAAATTCACTGAGCCAACTGATAAGAATGTTAGAATGCATATTTAGAAATGTACTTCCTACAAGACGCAAGGGCGGTGCAGATAAGACAAGTAAAAAGTGATGACACAGCACTGTTGCTTGATTTGATCTGCTATAAATCATGCACAGTAGTGCTCTCACTAAAAAGACACACAGTAATAGTTTTAAAATCTGGAGCCAGAATAACTTCCAAGTTAGTTTACAAGGCAAATTCTTTCCACTCATTCAAATCAGCGTACTTCGTGCGTCACACCTCCTTGGCTGCTTTTCAGTCCTTGTGTGACAAATACTGGAATAGGACCCTCACTCATTGACAGTGTCACTTGGTGAATCATTACAGGAAGTGGCCCTGCACTGAGGTCGTCATGTGAGTGTGCCCCGACACAAAACCTCAACAGAAGCAGTAAAAAAACAAAAGCGTAGAATGGGTGCTTGAACAACAACGACAATAATCAAAATATAAATATTTTTGAAAAAGTGTCAGAGATATTTCTGTGATCATTTGATGAAGCAACATTTTATCAAATAACTTCATAATGTCCTCAATCACGTCTGGAGATCTGATGTTTCTCATTAACGATTATAGTGGAACCTCACACAGGACTTTGAGCTGTCATGAGCAGATCTCGTGAGAATTCAGAACATCAAGCGATTAACTGAAATGTTTCGCTTTTTCTTTGACTTTTTGCAGTCAAGCAAGACATCGAATTTTTGCCAATTATTTTCGCTGTTATTAAGTTAAACAAACAATTTTTTTTAAATTAACTGACCAATTCATCAGTTATTGGAAATTTATTTAGTCAAATACCTGAATCTGATTAAAAGAGCTATATGGACTGGGTCCAAGTTCTTTGCGTGATGGCCCTGCAGTATATTGTTAATGCGCAGATTAGCTTTAGCTAAAAACCATTAGCTTCTGAAAAGTGGCGCATACTTGATGGGTTGGTGTTCTTTTCATTCCATGGGTTTTTGCGGTTATTGACGTTTTAGTCGTAGGCGTACATTTTACAGCTCTCATTTAGCATTTATTTGAAAGCTTAGCCAGGACATATTACGCTTGTTTTTGTGGCGGTTTTTCAAACGTCATCTATTTTTGGATAGCACTGCAGAAACAAGGGATGAACGATGCAGTGTCACGGATAAATCTGATTACTATTCCCGCTTGCCTCCAGCATGAGGATTATAAACCATTGCAATCTCCCTCTTCGTGCAAGTGAGTGGTGAACTAGCTACAGCAACTGTTTTTCTGCACAAGTGCCATGTACTTGTTTGAGCCCACTGCAATGACTAAAAAATAACACCTTCATGGCAGCCTCTCCTGACAGCATACATAGTAGCATCCCTTGTGACCCTTGGGTTTGCCTGCCTCTCTGCTTCCCAACAGCATGGATATGAAATAACAAAAGCATTGTAAATGAGCCTGCCTAAAAAACACACACACACACAAAAACCACACAATAAGCACCATTGAAGCATCTGGTTTCACTTTGACAGTAGAAACCCCGAATGACCTCAATGACTTTCACACGGTAAGAGAAGAACAGCAAGCCATTGAAAACACATACTGTCGGAGTGACATTCAAAGTCTTTCCCTGGAGGATCTGAGCTTGTTGCGTACAGATTAAAGGAAGAAAAAACATGCAACGAAGGACAAATGGTGCATGAGACTTCATATCAGGACGTACAGGATGCCACCCTACACCAAGAATGGTCTGGCTCATCAATAATTTCATGGCTGCAGGAATATTTTCCTGGGCCGGCAAGCCTCGTATAAACCATAAGCCAAAACTGGTGGTGGGGCTACATTGGTGGCCTACTAAAACCGACAATTATTAAATCCCTCAGATTTGCATGACCTCTTTACTCAGCAGTCAATTTTGCTGATTCTTCATCACTGGTGTAGTTAAGAGTACAGTCACCAAAATCAGCGACAATGACCCATTAATGATAATATGACAGCATCAATGAGAGAGGAGAAGATCCACTCCTAGCAAGCTGTCTTCCCGCACACATGAGCCGCGTCTAGAGAGGTGCGGAAGCCGGCATAACGACCGCGGTGGTCCAGTACATACCTCAAGGAAATAATAAAAATGTATATTAGAATGCATTCAGCACAAAGCGGACAGCAACACCTGTCCGATGCATATGTGGAATATGTGGTAATAACGCATCAGAATCGTTCCGATGTAGGTTTTGCCTCCCCCTCACGCAGCTTTTTAAATGACATGCCATATAACGGTGAGGTTGTATCGCTTCCTATTACAAACGAAAGGTTCGCCGGTTCTCGCGAAGCTTAGCGCGCTCACGTCTGCACATTTTCTATGCATTTGACAGTCGCGTCAATTTTTTTAAATGCATTAAGCATGCATGTCGATTCGAAATCTCCGATATTTATGCGCCTCGAAGAGCCACGTATGCACACAAAAAATAAAACAGCGTTTAAATACATACCACAAATATCTGCTCCCGTTAACCCGTCTTTCTCCGGCGCAGATGGTCAAATAAAAACCTTATACAATGTGAATGTTTTAGGCTGACGGAGCGATTAAACACCGGTCTTACGAGCATCTAAGCACCGGGAACCAAGGAAGAGGAGGTGGGAGTAAAGTGGGGATGGAGGGAGGAGGGTGGGACGTAAAGAGGGGTCCTCTAGTGGTTTTATGGATGAACTACACGCGTTTTGCACGTGAATAATAAGAAAAAGGTGTAGGAGCTGGGGGATGGGAATAGAGTGACCTTGAAAAGCAGTGCAGGAAGCCACGTTAACTTCAATAAATATGTAGTCTTGTAAGTCGTCTTAGTCATTAAATAAGCAAAATAAAAGCATATAGTGGCCAGCAGAGGAATTTGGATGGGACTCTCATGGGGTACCCCCTGAACTAACTATTATGTAATTAATAGAAGGCAATGTCAGCCCAGGATGTGACATTTAATTAATATTTCCAGAGCAGTTGGTTCTATTCACACAATAAAAAGGATAGAAATGTATCAATTCTAAATGAGCATTCTGTTGCATGAGCAACACAGAGCTAAAATGATTTTTGTGACAAGTAAAAAACACTTTGTGAACTTTCTGAGTCAAAAGTGAGTGAAAGCTTAGCAACATTTAGTGTTTGCTAAACTACCTCCCTGTAATCTTATCAGATAGAAACCAAGAGGATCCAAATTCAAAGGTTTGACAACATAATTAAAATCTCTTTGAGTTGATAATTTTTTTAAGTGAACTGTTGGTAGGTTAGATAAAACAAATCCAATGTAGTGCATACTGTGGTTGTGTAAAATAGGACAAATAAACAGAAAAGCCACCTGCACCCAGTGAGAACTTCTCTACTGCTGGCTTTCACAGAAAGGACTGCTCCTCCCCGCCTCCAGTCCCACTCTCCTCAGTGACTCGGTGTACTTTTGCTTTCCCAGACTGACTATGTCTTCGAGCTCATCTGCAATGTCTCTCCTGTCACTCTCAATCATGGCCGCCTTCAACCGGGACACCGCCCCAGGCCCGGCGCTCTTCTGTCCTTGGGCCCAGTGAAAGAGCATGTCCAGCACCAGAGCTCCAAGATTGTCCCTGGTGAGAAGAGCAGAATGTCACACGTATATTCGACCTCAGTAGTTAATGAACCTCCATACTACAGTGATGCAGTATTTAGCCACCACCTGTTTGTGAAAAATGTGTGCGTGATGAAAACATTGGAAAGTGCTTTGGGCAAAATTATATTGAAACACTGTGACATCAAGGCACCACATTTATCATTTTATGACCATAATTTACACCATGTGCTGAACTATTTTGTAAATATTGATTATGCTAATCACCAAGTATACACCAGGAAAGCAAATACATCCTATAGAACCATAAAAAAAATCACCTGTCTCATAAAAGGCATCTTAAATCCATCTATTATGAAAATAACATTAACCACCATGAAAGCCCTGACATTAGAGCTGTTAGCTTTGCTTGTACGCCTGCAGGATGTTTCATACGAGCATGAGGAGCACGCAGGGGGTGGTGGTGGTGGGGGGAGATGAGCATCAGACTGTGTGTGTAATCTCCTGCAATGTCCCAGATGGCTTCATAGCACCGAACAGCGCAGATTAAAACGATCAAAATTCTCAACCATTTCTCTCCCACTGCAGTCATCTCACTCAATATCTTGCTTTTGTTTAGCTGCACTTACACAGAAACAAAAATCACTGTTATACTATTTTACGTTTATCCTGCTTTTAAAAATGTCTATTTTATTATGACTCCATGTTTTTAAACATTAAGGGGCTCAGATAAACTGTAAACTCATTTAAACTTATTATTTGAGATGTAGTAATAATTAATGATCTGCATCAATACTAGTGTATATTTTGTATTTCCTTTCGTTTTGCAAATGAAAGCAATTCAGTCAAATAAATCCATATTTATATTTCCAATATGATTGGATTGACATTGCAGGAGATTTGTTTGTTTGCCAATACAAACCTGTATTTATATTGAATGCGGTCTAACTCCTGGTAGCTTAAGCCAAGATTGATGCCAATAACGCGCCAATCCTGTCCAATCTGGAGTGAGATGGAGAGCAGATTGGCTTCTGTCAGGTAGCCACTCTCGGGGTCTCCGAGATTCAAAGGAGGAAGCTGGAATTCTTCAGTTATGTACTTGTTGTCGGCACCTAGCGCCTGGCAAAACAGCAGAAAGGCACGTAAAATTGTGTGTGTGTGTGGGGGGGGGGGGGTATGTGTCAACTGAAAACAGGTTTGCAACTGACAGGAAGTCTTAGCGGTAAAGTTGCAAGCCATTGGCTGTCATGTCCTTTCCTCTTGCTCACTATTTCCTTTGGTAAACTACTGGGAATCTCGCCTCTGTAAAAAGAAACCTGTGGAATAGGAGTCACTGTCAGGCTGATCTTACTTCGAATAGCATCTTCATCCTTTCAACATGATTAACAATAAGTGAATCTTAAAATACAAGGTGGGCATTTATCCTGTAATTAAAAAAAGAGAGAAAAATCATATTCATCAAAAGAGCTTTTGGGATTGGAAATTGCCTTTTATAAACGTTCATGCGTTGTACATTTTTAGCCGCTGTGGTGATTGAGAAAAATGTCATACTTCTCCTCTCACTGGACCCTGGAGGCCCTTTGCAGGAGAGATGTAAACTTCCTTCAAATTCTTCAGACTGGAGTAAAACACAAAACACAGTCTTCCCTCGACACAGTCTGGTCTGTCTGGTGAGAGCAGGAAACCAACAAAACCTGAGCTGCCAAAATATTGACTTGTTAATAAAATAAGACTTCTGACCTGTGCAGATATCTAAACCTCTTTCAAAGCCGGCAAAGAACTGCTCTCCTTCCAGAAGGTCACACAGGTCTGAAGGCTGGGGTCCCTCGTACTGTTCTGACAGTGACTGCACTCTGTCTTCCACCTGCAAAGGAATGAACTAACCAATGTGAGTTTTCTTCTCACGGGCCATTCCGAGTCGCAGGGGACGTTAGCGAAACAGCAGCGGTGTTTTCATTTTACTGCCATCCAAACACCCACCTTGTTAGCTGGTAAACACTGCAGCAGGACTTGTGAAGGATCCGTTTTCCGCTGGAGAGCCATGAACTGGACTTTAAACTGCTTTAGCCTTTGGTACACCTTTCTAACCATGCCACCAACACAACTCTGAGTCTTGTACCACAACCAGTACCTGTGATCATGAACAGAAGTTGTAACGCTAAAATGTTCAAAAGGTCCAGCTTTCATTAGATACTTACCAGGAGAAATGTGTAATGTAGAAAATGGCGTACAAGTGCGTAACATAGAGAGACACTTGTGGTGTGATGTCTGTCCAAGTTTGGGCAGTGGAGTCTCCGCGCAGCAGATACAAACACGATTTGTCAATTGTGTGACCTGGAGACAAACCCAACATCAATATGGAAAAGAAATAGTCAACGTAATAAATAATTAAAGGAAAACGAGCACATAAACCATTTGCACAGTACTGTGTATTTTTTAAACCATGCGTAGAAATTGTACACAAAATAAGAAATAAACAAAACCATCTAAAACGTGATCGCACCTGTGACCCCTGGCGGCAGTGGAACTTGAACTTTGACTGGCTGCAGGAAATGCATGCTGGGAGTTTGTGAGAGGCAGAGGAGAGGACTGACACTAGCTTGTGGATCACCGCACAACACCTGTACTTCTGACACTGACACCTGCAGCACCTACGCCAGCGGAAATGATCCAGTGTTTGACTTTTCCCACCGTGTATATCTTGCAGACAGTATATAATACACAATCAGTGACTACCTGTAAAGTTATGGTGCGGGTTTGACTGGTGGAGTCTGGGGGGAAGTTGAGCTTGACTCCAGGGTGAGCACTGGACACTAACAGGGCTCCTGCTGGGGAAACTGAGCAGCTGTCCGTCACTGGACGGGCTATCACGATGAACCAGGAAAACTGGCTCACGGAACAACAAGCCAGCTACACAGAAACACAACAAATTTACTATAACAATATTTGTTTCAAACAATGGTTAGTAGAGTATGTGATATTGATTTACTCTGGCTGGACGCTCCAAAGAGTGAATGCTGTGTCTTTCACTTCCTTTCCTGAGAGAAGTAGGCAAAGTGTGCCACGAGGTTCCGTCATACTTGCGCACCACCACCTCCTTCCATTTTTTGCGGTGATGTGCAATGCACACCTCGACCGGCTGCAAGAAAGTTGAGTCTCGACATACAGAATATTTTGGATTAAGCGCAACGCATTTCAAAGTGCAGCACCTTAAGAAATGAAACGCCATGAGGACGAAGTTCCAGTGGACGACTGAGGAGAATGTCATGCTCCCCCAGCAACACCCATTTTCGTTGTGGTCTTCTCTCTGCCCACTCCAGAGTTGTCGGCGACTGCAGGCACCCTGGGGGGAACAGCAGCTGCGTCCCCCCTGGGAGAAACACATGACATCCAGAAGACGTAACACTAAAACTGTCAAAGGAGCGAAATTGTGTTTATTGTCATATGTTAGGAAAAATGACAAACAAAGATAAAATTAGAAAATAAACATGTTTACCTGTGCTGGTTGAATAGTAGATGCAACTCAGGAATGTTTGGTTGTCCTTCATCTGGTGAGAAAACAGGTGGAGGTGTCGGCGGTCGCCCCAAAGGATTATCTCGAACATCCATTTTCAGCAACGGCAAATCATTCAGGCAGGATGGTAAGAAGCGGAGGTCATTGCTAAAGATGACAAGCTCCCTCAGGGAACGGAGCGAGCCTGGGCACAGCCAAGAACAAGTGATTTCATCTGGTTAGCATTTTCATTTGCCTCACACATTCGTGAACACACCAAATCATTACTCATACCCATCGTGTCCGGTAGCCTCTTCAGTTTGTTGTGGGAAAGTTCAAAATTAACAAGCTCTCCCAAAGAACCAATTTCATCGGGCAGCTCCTCAAGGAGGTTATCTGAGACATCCAGTGTCTGTAGCTCTTTCAGCTGGCCTAAACTCGCAGGCAGGGAAACCAGCTTGTTTCCAATGAGGGACAGATAGGTGAGGCTGGACAGCTGGCCAATATCAGTGGAAAGTTCCGAAAAGCGGTTGTGACACAGGAGCAAGGCGGACAACGCAGGTAAGCTGAGAAGACATGATGGAAAGACGGAGAGCTGGTTGAAGGAGAGATCCACGTGCACCAGGAGGGAGAGCGAGACAAGGGATGTGGGCAAAGTGGTGAGGAGGCCAGGCAAGGGATTTCCTTGTGCATCATAAAAACAGTGTCCTTAAAAGAGAGAAAAACAGAGGTAAATGAGGTAAATTGTTTTGAAATTATAATTTGAAAGTAAAAGTAGTGGTCATTTATTTACTATTTATTTATTTCTATTATTTATATAAGTATTATATTATTATTTACACTACCGTTCAAAAGTTTGGGGTCACAAAATTGTTTGGGTGACCCCAAACTTTTGAACGGTAGTGTAAATATTATTATAATAAAATATTATGAATTAAATATTATAAATTATATTTTATATTTGTATAAGATTATATATAATCTATGAATATAATTATACATGTATATTATAAGATTTTTTACACAGGAGATTATATATATAATCTATAAATAAATATCTAAATAAATATATACACTACCGTTCAAAAGTTTGGGGTCGCCCAAACAATTTTGTGACCCCAAACTTTTGAACGGTAGTGTATATGATATTTATTTATTGCAGTCATTAATTTTGTCTACTTGGGGTCACCTTGTGTTCTACATTGGAGCGTATCTGTAGCATTAAATGTGTGAGAAATATACTTTAAGTACCTCGTATGGCAAGCGAACGTAGTCCTGTCAAATGCGGAAGGACACTCAGGGCACCATCCAGGGCGCTTTTATCCTCAGAACCAAGTCGCAAATAACGGAGCCTCCGGAGGTGTCCTGGAATGGAACCCCATAGCAGCGGCAGTGCAGCTGCTCCTCCCAGGTAGACATCCAAGGTCAGCCTGGTATCAGTCAAGACAGCTGAGAGCTCCACAGAAGGAGGTAAGGGTGGTGTGAGAAACAACATAGAGGAGGACGATGATGACGAAAGGCTGGATATGGAAGGATTGCAGGTGTCCATGAAGCAGGAGGCAGCATCTCTCTCATCATTTTGTCTTTGCACTCCGGGTGTCCTCTCCAATTCCAGCTGCTCATTGCACACCCGTTGCAATTCCTTCCCTAAAATCTCAGAACAGTCTGCTTCCCCACATCGAGACGTAGATGTCACTACATCTTCATCTTCTAATCTACAATCAACAGGTTTATCTCCATCTTCATCGTTGGTTTTCTCTTCCTCGCTACTTTTTTCCATTAAGTTGACTGTGAGCAAAAGTCAAGTGATGTGGCCGCGTTTTCTTATCTGCTTCATATACGTGGAACAAGTCCAGACATGTTTAGTGTGAGTAAAGTGAACAAGAGATAAAATACTGAGAAAATATATGATACCCGTTCTTAAAATAAGCCAATGGTAGCTATCGCTTATACTCACTATACAGTACCCTGTACTGTAAACCTGAACTTTAGCCGTGAGTCTATGACTTGGTGGTCTTTTAATATCGCGATTCGTTTTACAATATAGGTGTTCTTATCTTATTATTGTTATCCTAAAGTTCCCTAATTTGAAGAAAGACTCTTCTCTGACACGATTTGGACTTCCTTAAATTCAACTGGGTCAGAAAGTGAAACGTCCTACGTCACTTTGAACTATGTTCGTTTTGGATACAGTCGAGTAGCGGCAGAAGATTACAACGTGGATTTTCAATTCAAACGCGACAATCTCCGCCCCTCTGGCTCTTGTGGAAACAAAACGAACGTCTCTTGGTGGGTGCCGCGAAGGTTTCAACCGAAGGCGGGATTAAGTAGTACAAGTGCAACTACGCACTGACGCTGGGTATATTGCTATCAGCCAGCCGGGGGCGCTGTTTACTTCCCCTTTCATATTGTATACGTATAAGTACTGTATCGTGAGTCATGAAATTGATAAATAGTAGTTGGATAGAGACGGACGGTATATAATCACGAAATGTTCAAATGCAAATTGTCATAAAACTTCATGTAATACAGAATGGATAAAAACTATGTTGACAATGTGGATCTTCTAGTCAAATATAATCTTGTTTTGTCTTTCCACAATCAATACACATTTTTTTACTATCTTCTGAAGTAGTTGCACAAGAGAATATCCTCTCTGAAGAATCATGTTGTCACTACAATCACTGCTCAAGAACATTCTGAAAGGAACATCTCAGAAAAACATCATTCAAAACAACTAGTAATACAAGGATGACATTCTCCAAGAATGCATGGGATTCTGAATTTCGACACTACTTGTTGTGAAACAGGCTTTCCCAGTGACTTTGAGACCAATTCAAGGGGTCACGGTCCTATTTGTACATGTTCCTATAATATGTTTTCCAGCACGGGGTATCATCGTTGCCATGACAACAAAGTCAAAACTAAATATTCTCCACAAATATAAAAAATACACCTAGATTATGGGTCGTAGAAGAATGTTGTTAATTGTATTGTAGTCATTCACAATCGGGGTGAGAGATCATCAGAGGTGCCGTGTGACCCTAACCCTAACCCAATTTTTACTTATTCATTGTTGACCTATATTCATGCCGTTGACGTATAGCGACAGGCAAAACAATTAAAAATGAATTAAGAGCAGAGGGCACAATAAATCTGTACACAAGATAATCTTTCTGGTGATTACATCATATCTGTTTAATTAAACAGGTCCATATTGCACACTACGTCAGTACGTTTGTGTGTAAATTACAACGAGATCGTCATTATTCCAGTAATACTTTTTGTGACGTTTTTGTTAGTGGTGAGATTTTTTTAATGGTGCCTTGACTCAATAAAAGTTGGGAATGTATATCTCTAATGTATATGGAGTTAACTGTCATTACATCAGCCAATGTCAATAATTAGGAGAATATATAAATTATGAAAACACATCGTCAAATACAATCGGCAAAAAAATACAAAACTAAAACTACAATCTCACGTGACGTTTGTTTACTGTGCAAATCGTCCTATCATAATCGCATTCACTTGGGCGACAACGCCGCGGCTTGTAATTGGTCACAAGGTTAACACGTCAATTTTGATTCGTCAACGTCATTCGCGTTCTCAATTGTGAGAGGCCACTGAAGTTACAGTGCCCGCCTCTTTATGCATAAAAGCGTAACTGTTCGGCAGCAAACCAGGGTTAATTACTGTGTCGGAATAATTCTCTTCGGGACATATTTTGTTTACTCAGCAAAAGCTTATTTTCGCTTCTTCTACTGTTTAGTTTTAAAAATGTGAATTTAGTGGTTTTATTTGGGAGAAAGGTCACTTTACGGAATCGCCAGAGATTTTAACGCTATTTGCTACCGGGTTGAACACAGCATGTAAAAGAGAGCTAGTAAAGTCCGAGCGGCACTCCGACCTAACAAAAGCGGACCGATTTAAAACTTTTATTTAGTCCCCAATTCGGGGAGGGACCCCGGCTGGCGTCCATTCGATCCGCCTGTCAACGCACGCGATGTTCCCCTTGGACTCGTCATGGAACATCTCTTTCGCAGGTTGCGGATTCCTGGGCATCTACCATGTTGGTGTCGCCAGCTGCCTGTTGGAGCAGGCTCCGTTCCTGGTGCACAACGCCAAGCACATTTATGGGGCTTCAGCCGGAGCGCTCACCGCCACCGCGCTGGTCACCGGCGTGTGCCTTGGTATGTCACTCGATTGCAACTAATCGGCCTCACAATTTATGATGGCTGGCCTCTGGAACTGTTCTAGAGTGCAGTACACGGCTGCTAATCTTTCGAAAGTGAGAACTTCTGCTTGCAAAGTCTGAATTGCATGACATCCGCATACTGGACACGACTGGAGTGCTACTTTTTTTCTGTTATTGGCCTGTTAGCAGAGTTGGTGAAATATACGTAGTAATTAATAGTAGTACATTGTGTAATAAAGTACAACAGTTGTTGTGACCTCCAGCCTCTCCCATAAGGGGCAGACTTGTATAACGTAAAGGAAAGTGATCCTCAAATAAAATTACAAATATATTAACGGAGAAGTGGTTAAACCACCCAAAGCACCTTTTCCCATCACTCATTTCATTCACAAAAAGGCAATGAGAAAGCAAAACAAATGTATCTTTTGACTTTTCACTGATAACACTCAAGAAAAAAAACATGTGACATCATGCATAACAGCATTCTAATCACTATGGTTTTGAAATTGTACATAATTGTCTTCTGAATAGTACTGCTCTGGCTTTAAAAACCAATTTCATATCTTGTCCTGTTGCCTACACAGGAGAAGCTGGTGCCAGTATCATTGAGGTCGCCAAGGAAGCCAGAAAGCGCTTCCTCGGTCCCATGCATCCTTCCTTCAACCTGGTGAAGATCGTGCGCTTCATGTTGCGGCGCACTCTGCCCACTGACTCTCACCAGCTTGCCAACGGGAGGCTGGGAATTTCTCTGACCAGAGTAACAGATGGAGAAAATGTGCTTGTATCTCACTTCAACAACAAGGAGGAGATTGTGCAGGTATGAATGTTAATTAGCTTTATTAATATTAAACTAATGGCAGATTATTAGTCCTTCAGGTTTGGAAATGTTAATACTGATGTATTAAATGTCTTTTGTTTCCTACAGGCATGTGTTTGCAGTGCCTACATCCCAGTGTATTGTGGCATTATTCCTCCCACACTGCAAGGAGTGGTGAGTAGCATTATGCATGCATGACAAGGGTCAATAGCAATGAATAGCACATTTAAAATGGCCGTACAAGTGTGTAGCAATAAATTAGAATGTCATATCATCATAATCAGGATGAGCACAATACCATTATTGTGTGCTGGGTGCTGGGGTTTTTTTGGACTAAAAACACATTCGATTTTTCTGGGTCTAGAACTGGGATTTCTATGAATTTCAATGGGAAAACGTTTTATATATTTGTTTGGAGTATTACATTTACTTTTATTGCTTATTTTTAGCTATTCTACTAGAAAGGATAATTGCTTTTATGAATGGCTATGAATGTGCTCAAACAAAACTTCAGGATTTTGTTTCTCATTAATGAGCACATTTGAACTTCTGTGTTTCTCTGGACTCGCTGACAGTAGCACTGAAGTCTTCTACGAAATGTTGCTCAATGACAGCTCCCAGGATTTTTCCCTCTGCAGCGTGTAGCTTGGACTTGTCGGGTCGTTCTGTCCTCTCTTACCCTCTGCGGAGCAGATACTGATGTCACGCTGATCACATCAGTTGACAAACAGAGCCTGTTTTGATGAGCAACAGTCTCAGTAAAAACATTCATCATAAGAGGAATTAAACTATCTTAGTCCCCCCCACCCCCTAAAAAAAAAACCTAACAAAAAAATGCCCAACTGCCTTTTCTTTGAAATTCAGTCTAAATTCAGCATAGCTGTCAAACTAAATCTAAATGTAGTTTATTTACCAGTCATGTTTATTTGGCCCAGTTGAGAACAGATTCTCATTTTCAATGCTGATCTGGCTGCACAAAGCACCAAAATTTATTATTTTGGTCTTTTTAAGGGAATTTGCTGATATCATCAAGAAAAGTCATTTGAAGTTTACTGCAGACTTGCTGATGGAGGAAAAAAAAAACTTAGATATGTCCTTTTGAACCCAACCACTTCATTCTATCATTCAAAGTAAATAGATAGCTTGTCTTTGCAGAACAATAAATCTCAGAACTTTGAAAGAGGCTGGTTGGGCAAAAAAAGTGACAAGACGTCTGGCAATTTGATAGATTTGCTGAGGAATAATCTCTTCGCCGCTGACGGAATCAATTGAATCCATTGTCATCAAAAAAGAGAGAAATAATCGGTGATGTCGGAAACTAAAGCACAGTTTGTGTCTGTATTTCTTTTATGCAGCGATACGTCGACGGGGGAATCTCGGACAACTTGCCTCATTATGAGCTAAAAAACACAATCACCGTATCGCCGTTCTCTGGCGAGAGCGATATCTGTCCGCGAGACACTTCCACCAACATACATGAGCTCCGCTTCACCAACACCAGCATCCAATTCACCCTCACCAACCTTTACAGAATTTCCCGGGCACTTTTCCCACCTGATCCGATGGTAAGGTCACTTGAAGGCGGCGCCTTTCTCAATCTATGTCCACATTCCATGAACGAGAGTGAACTTAATGATTTTGTCGTGTCTAGGTTATGAAAGCCATGTGTAAACAGGGTTATAATGACGCGCTGCACTTCCTGAAGAAGAATGGTAAGAATCAACACAATGTGATTTACAGTTTTGTTTTTCAAGCATCCTCAAAGTTCATTTTGTTAACAAACATGATATTTCTATTTTTAGGATTGCTCAATTCCGGCGACCCTCACATAGACAGAGCCCTGCTGGCTAACAGAGAAGAGCATCAGGAGCAAGTTGACTACGTTCATGTTGATGTCAACGATGTTGAAGAGGAGGAAAAGATCCATACGGTCGATGGACCGTTGCCTGTTTATCCCTCAATAGAGGAGCACATCATTGTACGCCTTCCGCCAACTCTCCACAAAGGTAACGGAAGCACAAAATCCATGTGTAATTGTTTCAAAAATGCTTTTTGGCAGCTTCTGTGGGTGCTTTTGTACTCAATTGTACTTCCCTCTGCAGCCCTAATTGAAGCCTGCACAGAGAGAAGGAGCCTAGTGCAGTCGCTTGGCAACCTGCTTCCTTTCAGGATGGCATCTGCCATGATGCTGCCCTACACTCTCCCGCTTGAGTCCGCTTTGTCTTTGACTCTCAGGTACTGCTGGACTTCATCATTGATCCATATTGATGTGGACGTTTTTGTGTCGATTTTAATTCGAATGTCTCATGTAGACTTTTAGAGTGGTTGCCAGATGTGCAGGAGGATGTCGGATGGATTCAAGAGCAACTGGTGAAAGTCCTCCATCATGTTTTGCGGCAGGCCTCCAAAAGCATTACTCAGCATTTTTCCGCCCGGTAGGTGTGCTGTCAACATGCGTGATTATGTTTGTGTGTAAATTGTTTTGTATGTATGCACAATGTCAGCACTCATTTTGGTCTATTAACAAAAGTGTGCCTTTCGCGATAACCTTTAAATATTTACCTTGCGTAATAAGTTCAGTCTCATGCCTTGAAGGCGGCTATGCTATGGGTTGTTTGTTTACTTGGTGTACAGAACCTGCGACAAAGCAGATAATTGAGATCTTTACACAAGAAGAAAAACAACTATTGAGGGTGTTTTGTCAAAGCTTAGTCAACAAAAGGAATTGAACACCAATGAACAATATGGACAATGTTCTATTACAATGTAATTTGCAACAACTCATCTCATAAGTCAGCAAACCCGTTCTGTGATTAGCAGACGCTGCACTGACACGAACAAGCCAATAGATGGCAGTGTTTGGCCTTGGTTTTTGCACCAACTGGTAATTGTTTCTTGTTCACAATTTTACAAATTTTTCATGAAACAGTTTGGAAGATAAATGATAAACTATGACTAAAACACGTTGCACATTTTCTCTTGGCATAGGAAATTAATTAAATGATTTTGTGATGCTGTCCTGAAATTTACTACAAGTTAATTGGTAACACGCTGATCTGCACTTTATAGATTCTCCTGTCAGCTGGAGCTGCACCATTACCAGTCGCTCCCATCTCATATCCGCTCCACCGGCCTGTATGCCACCTGGGTAGGTAGCGGCACTCTTTCAGTCCAGGAGATCTTTACACGTCTCGACCAATACAAAAGACAGCTGCTGTCCGGAACGTTTTGCGTCAACATGGATCTGGAAGGAACCTTCCAAACGGGGCAGATGTCGGTGGACAAAAGCTCTGCTTCTTTCCTCCCCGTGGAAGGCTTCCCAACGCACACGGGTGGTGGTCTTAGTGACACCAAAGATGACATGCGGCACTTTGATTCAGATCTGCCGCTTTTAAATCCCGGTCCACCTCAAACAAATTACTACCAGTTGTCCGGTTGAAAAATCCGATTATTTTGCACTTTAATGATGATTCTAAATGGTAACAATTTACCATGAACGCAATGTGTATTGTATACAATTCAAATTAGCTCCTAGCTGCGATATGCTCAGAAACGCTCCTTTCCGATGTATACGTGAAGGTCCAAGACATGTTTATGTATAGAAGATGCAAACTTGAAACGCAAGATACTGTAAACAAAAAAACGTACGTGCCATGGTTGATGAGTGTTTACGTTTTCCTGGAATGTGGTTCGACGTGTACGTAAGCATAGGTTAGGGTTTGGAGTTTGGCGCGCAATGTGTAGCATCGGGCTCTTTTGAGACTGTAGGAAGGAAACGGTGGAGTCACCACTCAGCAGAAAGTTACTCCATACATTTTAAGCAAACTGTCAATGCAATAATATGAATTCAACTGTGTTTTGGTTCCAGTCTGTGTAAGTACTGTATGTGAATGAATGGTAATCGATGCACATGTGTATACTATGCATACCAATGTTGTATTTTTATCGATGATCTTAAGTGACAACTGTGTACAGCTTTTAGAAATATGATTTAATACATGTTGTAATTCTGGTCTCTTTACCTCTGGTTATTCTACGTGACCTGATTTTAACAGAACAAAGAATCAACTTATTATGAAAATGACTTTATCACTGAATTAATTCTGTGATAGTTAATCTACCTATATCGTCTTTACATCTGTGTGACTGAGCCTCAAATTTATTCAACTTACTTTTATAGTGGGTTAAATGTGTAATTAAATGGACACAGGCTCAAACATTTTGTGACCAACCAATAAACTGGTGTTGTTTACCATAGACAGCTGCAATGACTGTATTCTTGATATCCAGATTACCCACAAATGATGGCGTGAACTGTGTTCACAGAATGAAGAACAATACACGCACAGTTCTAACCAAATGCCACCAGTGGAGTTTGATTGAAATGATTTCAGAAATGTTATAAATATTCCAGTGATGATGATTCATGACTGTAAAGCACTGGAAAAAGGACCCTCTTGTATGCTTTGGAAGACATCCGAGGCAAAAACAAACCTCAAACTTTATGTACGCAGTCATACTCTACTAATACTGTTCACAACACTCTTGTATTTGTTTTAATAATCTCAAGCAAATGGGTTCGATTGCACAGTTTGGTGGAAAATATTTCTCTCCAAAGTGAAATAGAGTATCTGAAACATTGGACAGTTGGAAATGATCATTGCAGAAGTTACAGGAGGTCATTTGGAAATGGTCATTCAACAGGTTACAGGCGGTCATTTGGATAGTGCCTCTTAGGTTCATCCAGAAATTTCCCCTAAAAGCCAAATCTCATTACATTCTTGTTAGTATAGTTTCATTCAAAGCCGCAATTGTCATACCAATGATGTTCAAACACAAAGTGTAAAATTAAACCCCTGTCCAGGCATCTCTTGGAAAGAATGATCTCGCATTCAGTAGGTTTTTATTGATCACCCATAGATCAATGCCAACATTTGAGTTACGTCCACAAATGATTTATTATTGCTCTCACAAATCATTACATAATTGTCCTCAAACACTTATCTTGTTATGCTTTCTTGCATAAGTGTTAGACAATGAGTCACTGATGAGGGAATCATGGTTGAAAACATGATGATGCTGCCACGTTTCTGCAACATGCTCCTGGGGTAGCTACAGTTCACGTGATAATATTGGCTTCTAGAAATTAGCATTGCTCAAAATGTTGGACTCATGAGAACTAACCCATCACATATATTGGATCAGAGGCACGAGCTAACTCCAATTTTACATGAGTTTGAATGTGACTGGTTAATTTTGAACACAGTTAATAGAGGGTGTGTACACTTCTGCAAGCACATTATCTCGATTGTTGTTTGGAAGGGAGAAGAACAACTTGTTTGGTTAGTTATGATTGTTGTAGGACACATACGTTGCTCTCTGTCTGACAGAGTCTGTCATGTTTAGAACGGTGAAGATGCGTTTTTAGCTTTTAATACATTAATTTTTCCCTAATTAAATAGAACCAAAAAATAATAATAATGGGAAAATCCAGCTCAATGCGAGAGGACAATTTGCTCATTAAACTATTGTCTGCCGCAATTCTGATAGGATAGCTACGCCCCTGATTTCAATGGTTGTAATTTTACCGAAATAAAATTGGGTCAGTACTTTTACCAGTCTTTTTAACAGATTTACATCTACGTAAGTACAGAGTGTCTTTTTGCCAATGTTGTTGAGGACACGATCGATTCATTTAGTCATCATACTGAAACACAGCGCCACACAACTAGAAAAGTAGAAACGCCCTTTATTATAATTTGTGGTTTCCCAGGCGCCTCGAATGCGACACCTGACTGCCACTCAGTCATAGGTTTGTCGTGAAGTTCAACAGCGTCATTTGGGGCGTCTCTCCACCAGGGGGCGCATCCTGGGAGAGCCGCCCTTCCAAGCCCATCCAAGCAACTTCTCCCGCACCATGAGCTGATTTGGTCCGGGACAGACGAGGGAAGATGGCGGCCACTGACCAGTCCCGGTCCGAAGCTGCCAAACAGCGACGGCAAGATCAGCTGCAGCGATGGCTGGGCTCGGAGACGGACCAGACGGAGTCGGAAGCTCGGGATACCGCGAGCAGCTCGGGGACACGTCGGGCGCGGGTCCGCTTCGCCCAGGGAGCCGTGTTTATGGCCGCCTGCTCCGCCGGGGACCGGGAGGAGGTGGCGGCGCTCCTCCGCCAGGGAGCTGACATCAACCACGCCAACGTAGACGGGCTGACAGCGCTCCACCAGGTCGGTCGAGTCACTCTGGAAAATGTGAACGGAGCATTTAAGTAGGAAAACAACGTTTAAAGCGCGTGTTTAGTGTAAAGCGGGGCTAATCGAAACATTTCCGTTAGCCGCTAGTGGCGCATAAACTTCAGTCCATCACATTGTTCCTTTTTGGTTGTGTTTAAAAAAAACTAAAAACTAAAACAAAACTTGTCATTAGCAGCGCCATATGTATTTTTTGCTTGGCCACTTTGTCTCACGGTTACGCCTCGAACGACTTGAACGTCACGTTTATAGCAAACATGACAAGTTCCTAATGGAGTGTGTTGGCTGATTGGATTCAATGGCCTGTTTCATCAGCTAACTCAAAAATTCTTAACACTGTTTGCAACGAAATTTGAGAAAACTCAGCACTTATGTGCACTAGCAATGAAGATGGCAGCAAGGACATTTCATCGTTTTGCCTGTCACTCTTCATCACTTAAAAAGGATACACATTTGTGTAACACGTTTCAGACCCTTTAGATTAAATTGAATTCAATTCTTCTCTGGTTTGGAATCAAAACACCAGAATCTATTTTTTGCAATCCAATATAGGCATCTAAAATTATGCTCCTCTGTTCTTGAGGCACTCTGGAAATCCTCACTGTCACACAAGCCCCCTCAGTGATGCATCGTTTCCCCTATTACTGCCATGCATCATTTCACAAACGCACATTCGCCTTATAAAGTCCCCACACAAGCGTAAAGTTAGCTGTAAAGTTTAAGTGTCTGCATACTCGAAAAGATTGTTCTGGCCTGTGTGGACCTGCTGATGTCATGCTCGGAGTTCAAAGCGGTGTTCCTGCCTCCTGATTGACTTGTATGGTGGAGTTTGTGTGTGCCAACAATATTCCGCAAACGTGCCCTCTTTTGGTTGAGTCACACGCGTCACCCAGTGTGGTCCCCTCCGCTGCCTCCATCCCTTTCACCAAGTGTTGCTCATCAGTTGCCGAGCGACCGGAATTAAATATAGTCGCGCACACTCCAAACTTTCCGTCCCCTTCATCCAAAACCTTTATGTCTTCTCCGCCATTCCTCTTTCCTCTGCCACCCCCGCCTCCGCCTTCTTCTCCCCCCCCGCTCCCCAATTCCCCATAGAGGGGACTTTTGGGAGTTCAAGATGAGGAAATGGAAAACTTTTGCTCCAACAGCAGGAGCTGCTGTTGTCCAAGGCGCGTTCCACAATGACTCACTTGATGAACGAGGGAAGGGGTCTGCTGGGAGGCTGCGCGTTGCCCCCCTCGTAACGCACAATGGTGCCTGCCCACAAGTACCCTCTGTTCATTTATCCAGCCTGATTACTCACACTGCCGCCCATCTGGAGCTCTTTTTATTTGATACAGAGAACTGGCGGGCTTGATTGGAAGTATAAATTAGGACGACGGCTTGCGACAGCTTTGTGATTTAGTCTAAAAGCAAAGCCTCTTAGGTGGCTTAAGACGGCCTGATGGACAAGATTCATCGTGGCTACGGTGAGGAGCTACTAAAGAGCAACAGTGGACGTCCAGTGATTCTCCAAATGTGGGTCGCTGACAGATGTGACATTTAGTTAAACTTGTTAAAACACATTCTATAAAGCAATTTATTGGCTTCAACATCTCATTGTCATGTAAAGCACTTATCAAATTACAAAGGCTGTTCACGACTTGCCAGGGCGACAACACGGCTTTCCAATGACCGCTTTTAGACTCATTTTGGCCTTTTGCCTCGTGCTTTTTGAGGGCTGACAACACATGGAGTCAACTAAAACTCAAGAGTGCCAGCCATTGAAGCCAGACTGCATGGATTGTCGCCATTGTTACATGACTCAGATTTGTGAAATGCTGACAGAATGTTACGTGGCAAAAAAAAAAAAAAAGAAAGTAAATCCCATCAAACGCATTCAACAGATGTTGAGACACTTTATTCTAATCAATGGAATTGCAATTCAGTGATGACATTTCCTCTGTTATTAACCCTTTGGGCAGTCAAAATGTGCAAAAGCGTTTCCAGACGATTTTTGGTTCGAGGCCAGGCTTTGTAAAGCACATTTCAGATACAAGACAATTCAAGGTGCTATAAAAAAATAAAAGATTGTCAAACGGGGCTTTCCCCCCCCAAAAAAAGACAGGAATTAAAGGTCTGAACGTCTAATGAACATTAAAACCTTGCGTTTGGAACGTGACTTTTATGTCGTTCGATATGATGGCAAAGAAATCTAAAAATAAACAAAAAAAAGAGCAGCTATAAAGATGGTGTGTGAAAAGTTAGAGTGCAGTGTGATTTTAAATCTGATTTCCAGCAACTAATAGAAAACTCTCCAACGTTAGAGCAACTTGTCATCAACAAATTGATTTTTACAGGAAGTGACAAGTAACATGGCAGTTTAAAGTCTCAACCGTATGAAGTTCTTCATTGTGTTGAGCTTAGGAAAAACAGTGACATCGATTTGCATAATCACTCGTGTCACATGCTCTTCTGCAATGCACTCGAGGCCTTTTTGCAGCTCACCTTTCTGGAAGTAGACAGTTTGTGTTGAAAGATGATTTTCATAGATTGCTGTTCCTTTTTGTTTTCTAACAACAAAGCAAAATGTCCTCTTGACCAACACGCGCTGACACGTTCTTCCTAATGAAGCATTTTGTGTCTGTTTTCCCCTCTGGCAGGCCTGTATCGACGAGAACGCAGAGATGGTTCAGTTTCTAGTGGAGAGCGGAAGCAACGTCAACACGGGCGACAACGAGGGCTGGACCCCCCTGCACGCCGCGGCATCTTGTGGCTTCATCCAGATCGCCAAGTGAGCTCTGGAACCATTTTAGTCGGTCCACGTCAGCGTGGAGGACTTCCTTTCCAGGCAATCGGTCCTGATGAGCTCCACACATGGGTTTGTGTGTCTCTTTGAAGGTACTTGATAGAACACGGTGCCCACGTCGGAGCGGTGAACAGCGAAGGGGAACTTCCTCTCGACGTGGCCACGGAGGATCCCATGGAGAGACTGCTGAAAGCAGAAATCAAAAAGCAAGGTGATGTGCTGACATAATACCGTATTGTTGTGAAGACATAGAAATCATAAAAGCTTTTTGACAATGATCTCCGAAATATTTGCTGTGTGAGGTGTTGAAGTTTTGTGCCAGTCTACAAATTGTGTGATGGCTTGCATCTGGGTGCTGTTAATTTTTGATGGAATATAAAATGGTGGCGGGTACATTTGGGATTGATTTGCCCTGCTTAAGAATCCATTCCGACTACAAAAAGTAGAAGATGGCAGTTCATATTGTGAGGGAGTTGTCACTCTATCCAGATGCTAACTGTTGGCAGCACAAATACTTTAATACCAGTTGAACTGAGCAGCATTTAGCCAGGGGTTTCTGTCATAACTAGCCTCGCTGTTATTTCATAATACATATATGTATTATTATTTGGGTCATAGCAGCTCAGTTTGTAAAGAATTGCCCGTCAGTCTGAATGTTGGACTGCTGTTGTGGGCCAAAAATAGAAATTAAGTCTGGCTATTGTTAAAAAAAAGTTGTTTTTATGAATTATCTGGGATGCAACTGCAGCCCCCAGGCGCTGTTACTTTATTTGTCCCCTGCTGACAAGGGAATTGGTTTTGCGTGGTGTGAGACATCTTGTCGGTAAATACAACACAGAATTTCCCGTCAGGACATCAAAATTTTCTGCAAGTTGAAATACCGTTTTTTTTCATGTATAATGCGCAAAATTTGACTAATTTATCGTCCTAAAATCTAAGGTGCGCATTATACATGGATACAAAAAAAAACATACGGATATGATACGGAGGCCGCCATTACAGATGCGCTTTCTTCTCTGCTGTTCACTTCAAACACGCTCCATACGAACACAATGCTCTCGTATCAGACGCTAGCTCGATCGCCTGCTCGTTTGCTGTCACAATGTACCCTACGCAAATCCGAAACATTTCTTCGCTATCGAGTTTGCTAGCGCATGCGCAGTGATACTGACCGGCAGAATAACATCCGGTTGTTCCCAAAGATGATCTTTTTTCTGAAATAATTTTACGTTTACGGACTTAAGTAGGAGTCAAAATTTGGGTGCGTATTATACATGGGTACAGGCTTTTTTCCAGCATCAACATGCCATTTTTAGGGTGCGTATTATACATGGGGGCGCATTATACATGGAAAAAAACGGTAGTCTGGCTAGAAATGAATGGACTCGGTCAACGCTTGAATTTAATTGCGTGCTCGTGTTCACGTCACAGGAATTGATGTGGACCAGGCCCGAAAAGAAGAAGAGCGTATCATGCTTCAGGATGCCAAGGCCATGCGAGACGGCGGCGACACTCTGACCGCTCACCCAAACACCAAGGCAACAGCTCTGCATGTTGCAGCGGCCAAAGGCTACATCCAAGTTTTAAAGTGAGAATCTGATCGTGCCGCTCAAAACATATTTTTTGCCCCACGGAGTTGTTCATGTGGTTTTTGTCTCACGTGGACCAGGGTGCTGTTACAATGTGGGGTGGATGCGGACTGCCGGGATGTGGATGGCTGGACGCCGCTCCATGCAGCAGCTCACTGGGGTCAGGAGGAGGTGTGCACCCTGCTTGCCGACCACATGTGCGACATGAGTGCCGTCAACAACGTGGTGAGCAGTTTACAAACAATCCCACTCGCCATTAAACGCGTGGCGCGCTTAGCCTTTGCTGAGGATCCACCCCGCGCTGTGAATGTCCTTGTAGGGCCAAACACCTTTAGATGTTGCTGATGAGAACCTCGTGGACACACTGGAGGAGCTGCAGAAGAAACAGAATGCTGTGAGTGTGCCCGCGCGCAGGCGACACAACTCTTATTCTGTCAGATGAAACTGATAGGACTGATAATGCGAGAGCTCTGAATGTCCTCTTGTGTTTATGTGTGTTTATATTCCTCTTCAGCTACGCAGCCAGAAAGAGAAGCAGACTCCTGTCATCGAGACCAGCCTGCAAATCTCCACTGTACCCGTACGCACACGCAGGTCAGTGCCAATTGTCTGTCAGCTTGTCGCCGCGGCGTTATGCGGGCAATGGCCCTAAGATGAACCCGAGTAACAAATGGCGTTCTCATCGGCCTCCAGTGTAGGTCCGCATGCACAAGTAATGAGATCCAATACAAGTGCTGTAGCAGAAAGAATGTTTCTCCCAATCGATATGTTTTGATTGATTGGGTATTGATCTAGCAATATGTGCGTATGATTCATGTGTGCAAACCAAAACGTCACAAACCGAGGTAACATCACTCCTTGATATGGATGGGAATGCGGTTAATCCATTCTAGTCCTACAACAGTTATATTTGCCTCTTTTTTTTTTTTCCATTCAAATAAAATCTCTACAGCATAGAAATAAATTGGGATGCACTTAATTATGAGTTTATACCGCTGCGTTTACTGACCAAGCTTTCACATTGCAGTATGGCTGTTTAGTTTAACGTACTGCATCCACTAAAGGAGGATTTTTGTTTTCCTCTTGTCTCTTTTTTGTGTGCACCAATATTAAGTGTATTTTTGGGCGCTGAGAAAAGCGCTGAACAAAATTAAACATGACCCACATCAGACCATAATAAAGGAGGATTAAGGCCACTACAAAAGCCTGACCTACATTGGATTAGCATATTTAATAAACAAATGATGAAGAACATTAAAATTGGATGGCAACTGATGTTGGGTTCACTCAGATTTGAGCGACTTTTCAAGCACAGCCGGCTTTCTAAATTGCAAGACTACTGTGGGGGGGTTTTAACGCTTCAAACTCGATAAGCGCTATGATTTGTCATCACTGGCTGACGTACGTGGCACGCCATCTTCCCATATTTATCGTATCACATTTCATGTGAACGTGAACATGCACACAAGCCTGGCTTGACTTCATGCTAACCACAGTTGTAACAGTGCTTTACCATGAAGGTGTTTAGCTGAGTCAGCTAAGATCTCATGAACAGGTTGAACTTGCTTTGTCGTGCGGGCCTCTCAAAGTCATCCAACTCACGACCTACATGCAGTGCATCGGGAAAGTTTTCACAGCGTCTCACTTTTTGGAATATGTTGATCCTTTAGTTGCTTGTTCCAGTGTGTGTTTACAATCGTGTTGATTTTTATATTGGCATAAAATGATTACAAATATAAACTGCAATGTCTGTCACTGGATTTAGGCAAATGATCTGCTTCTACAGTACCTAGCCCTACTAGACTACTCTCGTCAGTCTTTACAAGTAAAGTCATCAATGTTGAATAAGAATTGCAGATATTGTCCAGGAGTTGTACTTGTGGTCGCCGAGTGACGTTACATTTTGTGGTTAACTGACTTAAGTCTCCACATGTTGATTGGTGTGTGTAGGTGTGTGTGTGTGTGTGTGTGCGTGCTCCTTGTAATTGTCCGCACATGCAATTGATTAGCCGTCTGCATGCCACCTGTGTCTCCACTCGCTCAGGACTTCAATCTCGCGCATGAGCAGCAAGGAAAAAATCGGCCTCCATGAGCGCGAGAAGCACCCGCCGCCTGCCTTGCGGAGCAGCCCCGCCGAGGACGAGGAAGAAGAAGGCCAGACCTCACGCGGCCAGTCGCAAAGTCAACCCAAAGCCTCCAGCAGCTCCAGCTCGGAGGAGGACAGCGAATCGGAGAGCGACGCAGAGTCTGGTGAGAAAAAGTGGAGGGAATGAGATTTGGATCATCCCTGACTTTTTTTTTTTGCTCGCCCGCAGAGAAAGCAAAAAACCGAGAGATTATAAACAACTTGAACAACAAACGCAACACCGGCGGCCTCCTTCCTACCTCCATGCCTGCAGGCACCGCTGCAAACCAAGTCAAAAAGGTAGTCATTTATATTCTGTGTATTTTGCACGGATAAGGGAAATGATCCTTGTAAAGCTCACAGCATTTGTGGTTGGCATTTTTGGTTCACCACCAGTGGTTCAAGTTTGGCTTTAATTTCATGAAAACAAGGACTCAAATAGACTGAATTGAAAGTAACTCTCAACCAAGCATCTTTTTTTTTTTTTTCAGATTTCAAAATGTTTTGCTGCATACAGAAACATTTTGTGTTCCCTGTAACGGTTCATGTCCTACTGATTACCAGGAACCGGGCAAACCCGTAGCCACTGAGGCCCCAGGTTCGTGGAGAACATCACTGAGGAAGGCAGGCAGCTCGGTGACTCTGGGCTCAGCTGGATTGTCGGACTCCATCCCGGACCAAAACAAGCCTCCAGAGTCAGGCTTGGGGATGACCCGCTCGGCCTCCAGTCCTCGTCTGAGCTCCGAGACTGACCCCAAGGTACCAAGCCCAGGCTCTGTCTTTTTCCATCTATGCACTTTGATCTTATTTTGTGAATGCATCATCTGGTCTTCACAGGAACCAAGACTTGCCCGGGTTCCTCCTATTCCCACAAGGAGGCTCTTTAGTATTCCAGATAGTAGTTTGGACAACTCCAACAGGTGACTGTTTTCACGCTTACCGGCATTTGTGACCAGCATGCTTTTCTCACCGCGTTCACCTCGTCCCTGTCAGTTGGCTGAGTCGTAGCTCGTCCTACACCCGTCGCCTTCACAGCCAATCAGGGAATGATCTCACTAGCTTCAACCCCTGTTTGCCTCGCAGGTTGGTCACAAACACCCACCCTGTGTTTGTGTGCAGTGTTTGTGCTCATTTTATAAGTGTTGCATCTTATTGTGGGCTGCAGTGAAGAGGTCTTACTATTATTTATTTTTTTGACAGCTCTTCTTATGGAAGGAGACTTGATGAAGCCAGTGTGAACTCAGGTAGTACAGGAACAAGCACATCTGGACTCAGTCGCCTTAACAGTGCTTTGGCACAGAGGTGTGTATTCACTCTTTCTTAGGACACTTTTTATTTTCGACTGAAAACATTAGCTTTGTGATGTAAAACAGAACAAGAGCCAATTTAGAAGCCACCTGAAGCATGTGCTGTCGCCACACACAGAGAAACAATGAATAGTGGTGAATGTTTAATTTTTCAACTCATTTGCCGCAATTTAAAAAAAGACCATTTTCAATCGTGATATACAGAAGTCACGACACAAGCTAACAACCAGTTAGCTACTTTAATTTCTTGTACCCAACCTCCCCCAGTGGTACAGATGCCCTGTGGCATCGTGCTGCCTCCCAAAGGTCTGTCTGGGTATTGCAGCATTGCACAATGTGTGTGCATGGTGACTGATGATGATCTTCAGTGCAACACAAATTAGGGCAGTAAGCATAGTAATTTTTTTTTAAGGGTTGTTATTGTAAACAATCACTTAAAATTCAAGATAGTTTTGTGTGTACTAGTACTGTAATTTTTATATCTGAAATGACCTTATAATTGGGATTTACAGCACCACCTGTTTTATTGTGCTTGAGTCATGTGTATATAGTTGGACTAAGCTCAAATCCTCTACCTCATCATGTTATCTTAACTTGTTAGACTTCCTCAAGAACAGACGAAGAAGGATCTGTCAACGTTGGACACCAGTTCCAACTCTCAGAACACAACCGGCCTTGAATCAGAGACCAAGCAGCGGCGCAAGTGAGTCACCACACTAATCTCAATCATAATGTTCTCTGTGTTATGTTGACCTTTTAACTTGATTTTGCCATATTTAGGTCCTACCTGACACCAGTTCGGGATGAAGAGGCAGAGGCACAGAGAAAAGCTCGCTCGCGGCACGCTCGCCAGTCTCGTCGCTCTACTCAGGTACGATGTGGCTCAAGAGTTGACAGGATGCACGACTGCTGTGGAGTCTTATGCAAATGTCGCGCTGTGATTGAAAGGGGGTGACGCTGACAGATCTGCAAGAAGCTGAGAAGACAATGAAGACCATAAAGCCAGACAACAAAACAAGAGAAAAGGAGGAGGATGAGAAGGAAAAAGAGAAAGAAGCAAAGTCTAAGAAGGGAGAGGAAGGGGTGAGCTGCTTGTCTTGTTGCAGGCTTGCGTATGATGCTGCTTTTTGTGTCGTCATATGAGCTTATAATGCCATTCAAATTTCAAATCTGTAGGAGATGAGCTGGAGGTCTCGAATAGCAAGCCTGCAGAAGTCCGACCTGCTGGGACTCACGCAGCCCGCCGGCACCCCGCGGCCTCAGACCACCGATGGGAGAAGTAGATGTCTCCACTTATCTTTCCTAACAGCTCAAATTGCTGCTGGTCTTTTTTTTTTTTTTTTTTTTTTTTTTTTTTTTGACTAACCAAAATGAAGCAGAATTTTTTTTTCCACCTCTTATCTGCAGCCTTTGCGGTTTTAAAATTGCAATCTTCTACATTGCAATGTCAAATTGAATTTGATTAATTGGTCAGCTCCATAACGTCGTTTTCTTTAAACAACTGGCTCTTTTCCAGCGACTGAGGCCACCGCCGGGGAAAGCGAGACAGAGCGATGGGCCCAGGAGCGCAGGGAGAGGAGACAAGCCCGAGCCAGGAGGAAGGCCCAGAGGAGCGGGGAGGTATATTTAGTTCTGGATAGAAAAGAAAAGATAAAAACACCTGGGGGAGGCTTTACTGAAAACCACTGTCTCATCTCAAGCTTGATGACAATGATCCCAGCGGGGAGGAAGAATTCTCAAGCAGCCGGCTGAATCTGCAGGTGCGTGTGCTTTATTTGCCGACTCGACGGAGCCGTAACCAAAGACTGCGCTCATAACTTGTCGACCTGTCTGCTCTGTTTACAGTCAGACCAGCTCTTGGGTTCCAGGTATGACTCATACTTCTGACATGTTTCCTCCTCCTGTCACCACTACAATAGATGCGTCTCTGAATTTCACGCAGGTCCAGTGCGCATTGCAATGAGGGCGGCGAGAGCAAGGATTTCAAAAAGGTCAGCAGACAAGTTATTTTTTTGTCTCTCACGCTTTTTCATGTTTGTTATAAATATCTCTCGTTTGCTTACGGTCGCAGCTTTTTGAGGAGGTGACCAGAGAAAACAGCCAGCTGCAGTCTCAGCTGCAGGACACACAGAGGATTGTCAGTCAGACCAGGCTGGATCTCGAAAAAGCCACGCAGGTGCAAATGCACACCCACGCGGTTTAAATACAATCTGTCTCTCAAATCAAAAATCCGCTTTTGGTCTTACTAGTTTGTCGCAACATGCGATTCAACAGAATTGTTTTTATATATTTCATGCATGTGAATTCCTCAATTAATCTGATCACTGCAGTGATCCCATTGTGCTCTGGCTTTTTTCCGTTCCAGAGACAAGAGCGCTTGACTGACTGTTCAGCCCTGCTGGACCTCGAGAGAAAGGTAAAAGCGTCTTCATTATTTTGCGTCCTTTCTCTGCCTCACTACTGCCACTCGCACGATTGACCGCCACCTCTCCCAAAACCACTTGGCATCACTCGCTCCCACTCAACTTCCACACTCCCTCATCACTTCCACTCCCCTCCTTCCATGTTCCCTCAACACTGTAGGACCGCAGGATGCTGGAGCGGCGAATGGCAGAGCTGGAGGAGGAGCATAAGGTGAGCACTAGTGTGCGCTTTGCATGTCGCCACTTGGTTAGCTTTGCTTTTAGCGTGTGCCGTTTGGCACCTGACCGGAAGAGCCCAAGTGTATTTGAGATCCATTCTGAAGTTTCACCCAAAAGCTGAAAACTCTGACTTAACAATTGTGTCCTCCCAACCATCAGGTTCTAGTTGACCTGAGAGCGGACAACCAGCGACTTAAAGATGAGAATGGAGCCTTAATCCGCGTCATCAGCAAACTTTCCAAATAGACGGAGACAGGACGAGCCACAGAAAGCGGGGACTCTTCTTCTCCTCTGCCTCCTTCCTTCCTTCCTTCAATTCCTCCACACACATTCCTCCCAAAGCCAAAGAGCAAGAGAAGGGGGGGCAGCCAAATGTTGACTTGGCTTGTGATGCCTTTCAAACAGCTGTAGTGGCTTTTCTGTGCCTTGTTGTCTGTCACAGGAAGAAGCATTTTGGCGTGATTGACCGGTCAGGCCAAAATCTTCATGTTAAAGCCCACGTGCACGCGCTTAAGTGCGCGCTCGTATACGTCTTGGATGGTGCATGAGGCCAATTGGTCTTGAATCTCCCACTTGGTATTTAATTTTTTGTGAACACATTTGCATCACACATTCACAAGTTTTATCTTGCTGGCCGTCCTGATCTTGTGTTAACAAGCAGGAAAGGTTTGATTTGTGTTTTTTATCAAGATTCAGCCAAAAGCGGTCGTCGCACTATATGCAAGTGTTTGAACCCACCTACCTCTCCACCTCTGCACCCCCCCCCCCTTGCCCCAAATTATTTTTACATTTTTGTGACCACACATACACACTCCATGCTCATAAATGAAAAGACCATCAAACCAGGTCACGGCACTTTACTCTCTGTAAAGCAATGAAAAAAACAAACAAAATTGCTGTTCAGTTGAAGCCTGTTAAGCTATGAATGTTTTTTTTTTTTATCTTTGATAAGAATATAAATGTCATAGTTTTTCCATTGTAAATTTCTCTTTTCAAGGGGAACACAATTTTGTATATTACATGTGTATAAATATTAGTCGACTAATACCCTTTTTGAAGTCAACTGCCATGTAGCCTTCTTTCACATGTTTGTTTTCTAATATATTAAAATGGATGTCTGCACCCCAAAAGAAATATAGTGCCTGTTTGAAAGGTGGATTGAAAACACTACAGAAGTGCGATTGAATTTAGTTATTGTATTGCCTACGTTCTCTGCGTTGTTCTGAACATCAGGCTTGGGGTCATCAATGCTTTGTTGCATGAAGATCTGTCAGTTTTGATCTCACATGAGAGCAAACTAACGGACCACTGTCCTTCAGGCTAGACAACAAGCAGAGCTCCTAATAAGGAAGGAGCTCACTGTAAATATCCCGAAGGTCTGAGAAAGGCAGGGGAGCAGGGAGGAAGAGGGAAGCGGATGGATCGTGGCCTTATATGGACAAAGCACTGCTTTTCCCAGGGTTTGTGCTGCTGACCTTCCCTCCGGCTTGATGCCAGATGCTGCATAAGCAGCTCCTTGGCGCCCCCAAGAGGGACAAAGTAGTAGTTGCTCAGGTCGATCGGTTGATATCGCTGTGGATGCCTTTTTTTTTTTTAATGCTCTTATGCACAAATAAGTCACAGTTGGTTGAACTTTTTGCGTGTTATCTCACTAAGCCACTAATAAAGTGGAATTTCTTCCAGGTCACTTCCCATGCACTGGGTTCAGCAAAAAAAAAAAAAAGTTTTGGTAAAACTGAGGATGGATTGTTGATCATATGATTAAACTCATTCTCCGATCTCAACACACACCTATTATATGGTTGTAAAATTCACATAAAACGACTCTGATTATCTTAAATTAGCTTTCGAAGATGCTCCATAGTCATGAAACTCCAAAGACGATGCATTCAAGTGGCAAAGGTGGGCTATCGCGTCTCTCCCTGCATCCGCAAAAATTCCAGGCCAGGTTTTGTGACTGACCGTCAGCCACCTCCAGATTTTGCAGACGTCTACTTTTTATCCCCTGTGCTAAAACTTGGACTAATTTTGGTAGTTTACATATTAACATTCCCTTCATAGACAGCTGCAAACTTTAAAAAAAAACTTTTGCTCCCAATTTTTCTATCATTTCCAACTTTCCAGTCTGTGGCAAACGAATGCTCCTGCTTCCCGATCACGTGAGAGACCAACAGCGCAACAGATACGGCGGATCACGTTACAATTGTTTGTTCATTGTTAAAATCCACTCCTGAGGTAAGGTCATCAAACTAGTAAAAGATAAATTACGAGCAATTACTAAAACAAATCATTCTCGTTATCATTTTAATATTTATGTTCATGCTGGTATAATTCTTACGACATTGAGATGGAGACGAATTTTGTTTTCATTAATAATAGCAAGAGGAAGTCGTTGATGAAGTTGCTCCGCGTCGGTACTTGTCAAGAGGAAGAACGTTGCGGCCGTTCCTCAAACGCAATCTGGGGAGAAAGCAGTGCTGCTCATCGTCCCATCTAATTAACCTTTCCACTTGGTCATACAGGTAAACATTACTGTTACGGTAGTGCACCTCGCTGGACTCAATCTAATCTTTGTTTTTCTGTGTTGCTGTGTTTTACAGGTCCCCATCTCTCCATGTCCGGTGACCCTTACACCTTCACCACTGACTCTCTCCCCGACAACCCCCGTTTCCTGCCTCCGCTGGCCAACGGCCTTTTGGGATGGCGGGTTTACAACAGCACCATGCACATGGGGGGGGTGTACAACGGGGAACGGGGAGAATGCCACCGTGCAGATCTTCCTTGTCCTCTCGCTGTGACGGTTGAGACAGAGGAAGCTGGTCCAAACTCCTACAGCTTGGATGCCCACACAGGTAGCTCCTTGAGGACCTGATCCCTTCATCCATTCATTTTCTTTAGAGCTTATCCCCATTGGGGTCAAAGGTGAGCTGGAGTGTGTACATAAAACAATTCTCTGTTGTTTCTCCAACAGGTGTTTTCACAAACACACTGACCTCACCCAGCGTGACAGTGTCGCAGTCTTTCTACTCACACCGGTACTTCTCCAACCTGATGGTAATGGAGATTGTGCTGGTCCGCCATGTGACTTCAGAGGTGCCATTGACAGTGAAGCTGGTCAGTTCCTTTACGCCTCAGAGCAAAGACATTGATTTTCAGGCTTCGGCTGACTACAGAGGTGGAAGGTGAGAGCCCCCCCCCCCCCCCCCCCCCCGTCAAGAAAAGAAAATCGTAACCTTTTTTGAGCATATTAGCATCTTTCTTTTGTTCCAGCCACATTCAAGGTCATCCACACAAAGCAGAATTCCCAGGATGCCCGAGCCCTACAGTTCACCTCATCTGGACCCCCATTCCCTCCAGCCTGATGCTTCCACCTGAGCAAAGCCAGGACCGTTGGGACTTCATTGTGGCGGTGGCCAACTCTTTAGATGTCACAGAGGCTTGTTTTGATGAGGGCCTGGAGTTGATGGCAACAGGCGGCTTGCGTTCTTCTCACGAAACGGCGTGGAAGGAGCTGTGGCTGAAGAGCAATGTGGAAGTTGTGGGATCCGAGCGCCTCTTGAAAGCTGTGATCGGATGCATGTTCTACCTTCTTAGTGCTTTTCCCTCCATTCACGACACATCTGGTGGTTTCGGCGGCGTCAGTCCAGGTGGACTATCCAATGGATCCGAAGCTCAGGATTATTGGGGTCATGTCTTCTGGGACCAGGTTGGAATGAAATTGAAAATGCCTACTGTTCCATTTTCCTCTGTCACCATCTAACGACGCCTTCCAACTCAACAGGAGATGTGGATATTTCCGACTATAGCTTTATTCTACCCCAAGATGGCCCGTGCAGCACTGGAGTACAGGGTGAGGACTATGGATGGCGCAAAATACAATGCTCAAAAGCAGGGATACAAGGTAAGGTCAAGAATAACGTGACTTGTGTCATGGTGGACAGATGGAATGAATAAAACTACAAATGGAACTTACTGCAGTAATTCCACACAGGGACTAAAGTTGGCATGGGAGAGTGCCGTGTCAGGGAGGGAGATGTGCCCTGAAGATATTTACGGCCAAGATGAGATTCACATCAACGGAGATGTTACGCTGGCCTTCCAGAATTACTACTACCTCACTGAGGTTTGCTGCTCAGCTCCACCACGTCATCACAAGTCTTCTCCCAGTGACTTTGCTTATTTTGTTGCAGGATGTGACAATGTTTACAGACGGACAGGGAAGTCAGCTAATAAGGGGCGTGGCTGATTACTGGGTTTCCAGGGTGACCTGGAACCCTGACGACCAGAAGTATCATCTCTTAGGTAAAGGCTGCACGATAGTCAGTTTTGTCACTATTTTAAGTGAGCTGAGCAATTTTAGGGATGCAATTGATATTTGAACTCAAATGGTGAAGCAACACATTTAGACAGACAATATAACAATTGACACATTCTTCATGGGAATTGACTAATATTCCTCCTGTTTATTGCTTTTTATTATACCTGGTTCAATTGTTAATAGTTTGTTGTGCATTTCAGGTGTCATGCCACCAGATGAGTATTACTCCAATGTCAACAACTCTGTCTACACAAACACAGTGGCCAAATTAAGGTATACTTGATTCTTTGGTCACATGTTAATTTTCAATCGCACCTCTGATGCGATAACGATCTTGTTTTCAGTCTGCAGTTTGCTGTGGAATTAGCTGACCTTCTCAAATATTCTGCACCAAAGGAATGGCAAAATGTAGCAGACAACCTCCATATACCTTTTGACACACAATTTCAATACCATCCGGAGTTTGAAGGCTATACCAAAGGTATTTGTTGTCCCCTTAATGAGTGAATTTCAAATAGAATATTTTTTATTTGGTTCTGTCTTGCTTGCAGGTCTTCCAGTGAAACAGGCCGACACCGTGATGCTGAGCTATCCTCTCGGCCTGCCCATGTCGCCGGAAATCAGAAGAAATGACCTTGAAGCTTATGAAAGTGTCACTGACCCTCATGGACCAGCTATGACTTGGGTTAGACGCATATCTGCAGTTTTGTTCACATTAATATATCGTTCCAATTTATTGTCCAGGTTTCATAAACTGTGCTCTCTTCATCAATCAGGGAATGTTTGCGATTGGTTGGCTGGAACTGGGGGATGCAAAGAAAGCTCAACATTTGCTGGAGAAATGCTTCAGAAACATCCAAGGACCTTTCCAGGTATCGATGTAGACTACAAAAACTTCCTATTTGTTTACTGAGAAAATGTGTAATGGCCTTCCAGGTATGGAGCGAGTCATCAGACGGTACGGGAGCAGTTAACTTTCTTACGGGTATGGGAGGATTCTTGCAAGCGGTTGTGTTTGGTTACAGCGGCTTCAGGTCAGTCATCAATCAACCCGCCTTGCTTGTTGGATCAAATCAATCAATAGAGAAATATATTTACTAGAGTTCAGAAGGAGTGCCTGGCCTTTTCCCCAATCCTTCCCGATGAGCTGAGTGAACTCTGTATCCGTGGTGTCAACTATTTGGGCCATCAGCTAGACTGGCTGTTTGGGAGAGATGAGGTGCGCCTCATACTGAAGGAGCAGGAAGGCGGTTTTGGCTGTTCCAAGACGTGTGATCTGCAGGTGGTCCTCAAGGCATCAAAGACTAAAATTCCTTTAACACCAGCTAACATGCACATAAAAATTATGAACAAGGAATCATTGAGGTTGATTTATTAAATGGTAGATTATTAATTGGTATTATATTATGTCTTTGTAGGGGTGGAAGTAACATTTCCACGAGAGCCTGGATATGTTTGCAGATGTGAACTGTCATCTTTCTGCTGGCCTTTGTGAATAATTTGACAGATAGAAGTCACAGCTCTTGCTCATTACCTCCCTTGTCCACACATTTGCAAATAAAATAAAATCATCAGTTTCTCACAGACTGTGGGCGCGCCAGTTCCGTCACTTTTGGAGCGACATATTTGATTGACAGGTACAGTTGGAAAGTTGACTTCAGCGACCATGTAAGCACAGTTCTAAGTATGAGTCATTTTTATGATTTTTTAGCCTTATCAAATGTGATTGGTGAATTTTTTTCGTTTCCTTAGAATGCTCTCTAGTGTGTCAATTTTACAAGACATAATTTTATTCAATAAAACTACCTTTACACTTAAATATAATGCAGAGTGTGAGTATTTTGGCCTCTTTAGCAAGAATATATTCTTCATTCTGTAAAAAGATAAACTAGGCTCACGCTGCAACATGTTCCTGTTTACGACTAAGAATGGGCGGAGCCTATTGTGAATTTGTGGATTTAAATCTGGACACAATACCCGCCTATATATTTTCCATTGGGGTTTGCTCGATTTGTATTTAGCTTTCGATTGTTTCCTATCCCGTAAAGTGTTTGCACAGATAAACCCGCCCATTTTAGAGTACATGGTTTACAAAACGAAGACTACTTTTGATGAATGACGTCACCAGGTCCCACCTTCCCATTGGCCGCTGCAGTTTGAATTTCAAAGTTTCTGCAGCTGCGCCAGTGTGGGGCTGTCTTGGATATCGGCGCTCGGTAAAATTTACTTGACGATTAACCAAGACATTTTTTTTTTTATGGCTTTTGCTTAAGATCATATTCGATTTTACGGAGGCGCAATCATTGGATTCCCTTCATATTTCTTCCTGTTAACATGGTAAATAATGTGACATTACTTCCTTTCATAGCTTCTGGGAATTGCCGCCTGTACATAAATGACAGAAAATGTTATGTTTGCTACTCACCGTCGTAATATTGGTGTAACTACTTAACGTACTAGTAAATAGCGTCCTAAAAAAATAATCAAATTTGTTTCAATTTGATAAATCGCAGTAACGTTACCGTGTTCGACAGCCTAAAACAAGGCCCAGCGCGCGTGAATACAACAGAATCCACTTTGGCCTGGTCAACTGTTACTTTAGTTGCTTATGTTTAAAATCCTTGAATTGACTGGTTTTGTTGTTGTTGTTGTTGTTGTTTAATCCGACATATTCTTCGATTATTCGTGAGCAACTATTTGAAACATCAACAATGAACTGATATCTAACCGAACCAGACGTCAAAAGCGATTTCCTAAAGCAAGTGGTAAACTTTTGTTTTTGCCTTGTATGTCTGTTGTTTTCATTACCGCCGATGGATAGTTTGAGTGGTTGATGGAACTTTGATTTCATAGTTCGTCAAACCGGTAATAGGCCTATGCCCGTAGGTCGCTTTGTATCTAAGTGATTATTACAATCCAACCACTTAAATTTGCGATCGCTAGGTGAATTCCTCAATCCACTGCTCTGTAATGGAACCCCAGTTGTGAAGATTTTCTCAAATGTCATGTGTTTCAGAGCGACAAGCCTCCATCTGCCACCATGAGCACTGTAAAATCATCTTTGTTGTCTCTGACGAAGATGTTTGCTGATAAAACGCAAGAGTTTTTAAATGACATTGACAATGTCCACATGGTTTGGCTTGAGGAGATCCAACAGGAGGCCAAACTGATGTTTTCAAGGTGGGTGAATGTTTAATAACATACAACATGAACAATAGTGAATAAACTTCTAACAATTGTGCTTTCTTTCATTTGTAGCGATTCTAATTTTGAACCGGAGTTAATGCCCAAAACGCCATCACAAAAGAAGAATAGTCGCAGGAAGCGCGTGTCGGTCGGCCGGCAGGAAGATTCTCAATTCAGGCGCAGGTTTGCTACACTTTGACAAAGTTTCCAGTTTCAATTATTGATTTTTTTGAAACCTGGTGTGACTTAATTTGCCCTTTGTGATGCAGGCTCTCAAGGGGTCGACGAAGTAATCTCCGTAGCGTCACTATCAAGCAACTGGACTTCATTTCTGAGAATGCCATTGCCGATGTTTCCGCAGCTGGCAGCAGCACCGGTGCACGTCCAAAACGCACTACTCGCAAAAATAAACAAAGCATCGCGGAGATTGCCGAGGATGTGAACCAGCCTTCTCGTACAATCCCCGAGATTCAAGTTGAGTGTAACAAAAAGCCAGAGCTGGTTGAGGATGAAAGCGTGGCTAAAAATACCGAGGTGGACAATACAGACGTCCCACCGGAAGAGCCGTGTGATGTCAGAAGGCATTCTCCAATTAAGATAGAGTCACCTAACGTTGTGGTCAGCATCTCTGCATCAGAGCGTTTGTCTGCTGAGCAAGAAATCCAGCCCATACCTTCACCTGGGCGCAGCGCTGCAAAGATCGCGATAGCCGGCAATGGCAGAAGCTCACGGCGCAGCTCCGTGAGGTGCTCATTGAAGGCCCGTCGCTCCCTGGCCAGTTTGCGGCACAGCATGATGCAGGAGTCTCTGCGCCGTAGCTCTCGGCGGTCCTTGCTGAAGAAGAACGCGTCTCGCAAGGCCAACTCATCGCGAAGCAGCATCATCGACTGTAAGACTCAACATTTTATTCAGATTTGCAGTCTTATTTGGCTTGTTAGTGTATCTTAAGACTCTTTTTTTTTTTTGGGTAGCCACTTCTCCTTGTGAGTCAATGGAAGAGATAGATGAAGTGTAAGTACTACAAATATTTTCTTGGTTGAATATACTCTACATTCAGCACCTGCAAAAAAATAGCAAGATGGTTAAGACTGAACGATTTCAGTAAAAATGATCACACAGATATCGTAATTTCCGTGATGTGATTTGGGGTTACCAAACTGCTAAAATCAATCACGATCATTTCCATTCCTTACTCTTTTTTTCTTTTTTATAAATTATCCCCTTTAACTATTATCATTTATGACCACCACAGAGCATCCGAACCTGTGACCACAGATCCTGAAGTTGCCATGATCACTTCAGCCGATCCTCCTGAGGTACTGTGTTCTCCTAATTTCCAGTTTGATCATTCGCGATTGTTAAAACTTGTGTCATACAATTCTACTTATGCAGCCCGTGTTGAGTGAGCAGCCATTATTGGCACATGTCACTCGTTCTGTGGCTGTAAACTCCCCCAAGCTGGCCCCACCTTCACTGTATTCTCCCGAGCGGTACAACGAACAAAAGACATCAGGTATTTGCTTATGCTTCCATCCCATCCGCCAATAATAATTGGCCTTAAATTGTTGTTAATAAATTGTTTTCTCTTTGTTCCAGTTAACATGAAACAGAGCCCACTGCCGAGTCAAAGGTGAGTTTCAAACAGTTTAAACTCTTTTGACTCCGTGTCCAACTATGGCTGTTATAAGTGACCAGTATCAATTGAATGATTATACTTAATTTATTTTCAATTCTTTATTATTTCCAAGTGTCACGTATCTGATATGTTCTTTGTTTTGTTTGTATGTTTCCCCAGGTCAACTAATTGCGTCAAACGCAAAACGGCCTCCCCTCCAGAAAGACCTACAAAGAGGTTCTCGAACCTCAAGAACAATCAGAGTGTAAGATTGCCGAATAAATCATAAAAATCCACAAATTAGAATGTTGTCTTAAATTGACAGTTTTATAAGTATATTCTTTCCCCCCCCCTCCTCTTACAAGGCTCCCAGACCGCACATGAAATCATTTCTTCACACTGTGCAGAAGAATCAGATGCTGATGACTCCGACTGCCTACAGCCGTAGTTCTGTGGTCAAATCCTTCATTCGACAGAACACTCCTCTGAAGTTTGACCCAAAGGTCAGCATTAATTCCAACCCCTCACACACACACACACACACACACACACACACACACACACACACACACACACACACACACACAAAAACAGCAAACCTGCAGTATTTTGTTCAAATTACAAAGCACTTTTAAAACGTCAGCATCATGAGTCCTTTATTAACTACAGGCAATGTTTGAGTATATTAAGCATGTTTAGTTTAAGTGCTGATTTCTAAAAGTGATATTATGTAGACGATAATGTATCAAATTGAATTTGACGTTACACACTACAGTCACCATGGGCCATTTTCAATGTGCTGTAGATGCAATTTAGTTGAGCCGGAATCATTGCATTGCATCATTTTATTTGTATTTCCTCTCTCCAGATGGGCATGACTAGAGTGGTAAGTACACGAGCACTGTTGGTGGTCATTTTGGTGATAGTGCCCACTCATTTAGTACTAAACTAAAGCCCCCCCCCCCCCCCCCCCAGACACATCCTAACCTGTGTGCACTCACCGTTTGTCTTGATACGGGAGGCCGTAGTGAAGTTCCATTGTTGGGTGCGGCTTTACCGCTTATTTTCTAAATTCGACAGGCCAGAGAGCGGCAAAAGCTGGAAGCACTGAGAAAGAAGCAGGAACAGGAAGAGGAGCGAATGAGGAAAATGGAGGAGGAGAAAAAAAAGAAGCAAGAGGAGTATAAAAGGTTTGATCCGGTTGGGGAAAAAAGCACTGCCTTTGTGATTGGATTGCTCAAATGACTTTTTTTTTTGTACTTTAGGAAGAGGGATGAGAGGCTAAGAAAGGTGACTGAGGCAAAAGAGAAAGAAGTGCAGAGGGAAGAAGAAAAAAAGAAGAAGATTGAGCAAAAAATGGCCAACATTGATGAGAAAAATGATAAGGTGAGGGTTTGCATTTGGGATGGTTGTGCCACGTCCAGGTAGATCAACGGTCTGTGAATGCAGCGTCAGGCGGCAGAGATGGCCAAGAAGCGAACTGCCACCAAACGCCAGGAAGAGCTTGAACAGAAACGGAAGCTGGAAGAAGAAATGAAAAGGAAGAAGATTCAACAAGCGGTAAGATTTGTATTTCGTTTGATGTCTCCACACATCTAAACCCGCTTTTTTTTTTTTCCTCCTCCAACTTTAGGAGGAGGAGAAGCGCCAACAAGAGTTGCTGACTAAGAAGGCCAAGGAGGATGAATTAAAACCCAAAAAGCTAGCAGAAGCTCGCAGAGCCTTGGAGCTGGAGAGTCAACGCCTAGCTGCTGCTGAAAGGTCATCTTTTGAAACAAGTTTGATAGTCCATACCCCACCCCCCTTTAATGCAGGGAATGATTCAGACCCACCAATAAAAGATCAAAAGCAGCAATATTGACACCACAAGTGTCTTCAACAATTGACTCTAAAACAGGCACACAAAATAAAAGAATGAAATGTCTGTTTATTAAAATGGTCAACCATATAACTTTGTTTCTGCCTTATATTGATTCTTTTGTGTTGTTGTTTGTCCAGGGAGCGAGTTGAAAAAGAAAAGGCTTTCGCTCTGCAACGGGAACTGGAAAGAGCAGCTCGCGAGAAGGAAGAGAAAAGAAAACAGGTGAAGATCGATGTTGTTTGCTTCCCAAAAAAAAAAAAACTATACAAAGTGCAAATTACGTGAGTTTGTTCCAAAAAATGCTTCCCTACTGCTTTGTCAATTCAGATTCTAAAATTCTCTCTGTTCCACCAGGAAGAGGAACAGCAGAGGTTAGCTGCAGAGGAGAAGGCTGCGAAAGACAAAGAGGCTGCTGCTGCTGCTGCTATAAAAGTTGCAAAGGTGAATAGAAAAAATATATTTTGTCAATTATTTTGTTAAGTAATTACAGTGGGAATACCTGTAATGAAACCTGTAATCGGGTTCCCCCTAAAGTATATCATCCCGTCTCCCCCTGCCGCCCCATTTAAAAATAAATGTAAAGATTTTATTGATTTTATATCTTTTTTTCTTCCCCTGTGACTTCCTTTTCTATACAGAAAGCTGTTCCCCTCAATGTGACTATGGATGTTGAGGTACCGTCAATCTGTTTTTTTTTTTTTCTTTTACTTTCACCAAACTCGTAATTTCTTTCTTGTGTACATTACCTTGTTGCATTTTGCTAGATAATATTTAATATTCTGACCAATTTTACAAGAGATTGATATTTTTTTTTGGCAGAATATTTTGAAACTCCTTTCCACGATTTTTATTCCCCTCCACAGAATTCTTTGTTGAAAACTCCGGCAGGAAAAGGTGTCGGCCTCAACGTGACTGTGGATGTTGAGGTAAATCGGGAAACTGATACATCCAAAGCACATGTAGTGGTTTATTCAAATTTTCATTGAGATATTTTTTTTTAGACGCTCTCAAAAAGTGTGTTTCCTCCCTGGCAGAAATCACCACAGTCTTATTCCATCACTCCAAAGGGTGTCAACAAAACTTTGACTTTGTCCAAAAATCCAGAAAACTATGGGATGGACCTAAACAGTGATGATTCTACTGATGATGAGTCGAAGCCAAGAAAGCCCATTCCCTCTTGGGCAAAAGGTATGCATCTTAAAATTTGGATAACTAAAGAGGTGTAAGATAAAGCGTCTGGAATCGGCAACTGTTGTTTTGATTTGATGAATCGAATGGTTCCATTTTCAAAATGGTTGCATCCTCGAATCGTCATATCGTCTTTCGATAGCTGGGTCGTGTTGCGGAAAATGTTTCAGTGCAGACTTGCTCCGGGTTGCCAAATTTTCAGAACTGTTAAAAGCATGGAAGAGGATTTTATCGCAACTTGGGAGTTCCCAAAGCAGAGGACAAAATGACGGACAGATGAGGCAGGAGAAATCGTTTCCCAAAATAGGATGACAGTGCATTCATGAAGGGAGCCATTTTTTTATTTTTTAAGTGAACCGAATTGAATCATTACAGCCTTGAATCGTTGCTGAATCATCTTTTGATGAGCGATTCCCAAAGTATAGTTGTTGTTTTTTTCCAATGTCTTGTCATTGTTGTGAATCTTAGTCTTAATTGCTGTATTATATTATATGCAGCATCAGGGCGGAATGAGGCAAATTAAAAGGGGAAAAAAAGCCATCGTATGAATAGTGAATATTATTTGATCTTCCTCCCAGGTCACAATCTAGAGCAGATTATTTTGAGGCAGTACTTCAACCCTCCAGACATGGATTCTTTCTTTGGACCAATCGAGCCGCCTAAACTGGAGAAGCTGTTTTACAAGAGGAAATCGCGTTACTTTAAACGCACCAGCTCTGCTGTGTGGCACTCACCCCCCAACGCCAGCAAATACTGATGGAGTGATACCGTGCTGTACACATTTTTTTTTTTTTTAATTTCAACTTAATCCCAATAAAAAGGTAATCGGTTTTCATGGAAAATAAGTGAATGTCTATCACAGATGACTTTTTTTTACTGTTAAATACCTGAAATTGTTTTGTTTGGCATGTGACATACAGACAGAATTTTCTTAGTCCTGCTTCCTGCTCGTTGCTGCTTTGTTTCCGCCGCCATCTACGAGCACGCCCAGCAAGTCTCCTTCAGCCAATGAGATTCCAGAATCATTAGGGGAATTTTGCTGATTGGCTTCTTGTTGCGAAGGCATCGAGCTGGGTGCGGTCATTGTATTGAGCCCACCGTTGCTGGCCTTAACATTGGCCGCAAAGTTACCAAAGCTGCTAAGATTGTTGGTGTTGAGAAGATTTCCTGTCGTGCCAGCGCCGCTGCTGCTTGTCACATTAATACTGCTCGAGCTACTGTTAGGATTATTTGGATTTGCCGGTCCATGACGATAGGGAGGGGTGAACGAGAACACCCTTTCTCCCCCGCTTCCTGTCGCTCTAGCGCTCTGGGGTCCCGCCTGGCTGTCGGCGGACGGCAACGTTTCCAGTGTCAGGCACGGAAGAGGAGGCCGGCGAGACAGCAGGCCGTGTCCACGTCGGAGTTTGGATATGGGACAAAGCTCGGGCGGAGGGTCGGGGAAGGAGAAGGCCGGGGCGGCGGACGTTTCGCCGTCCTCGCTCAGCCAGGGGAAAGCCGACGATGGTGGCGGATTGTGACTGGGGGTGTTGGGGGGTAGAAGCTGTGAGCCGACAGTCTGAGGCGCGAGGGAGCTGCAGCTCTGATCCCATTCATTCAGAAGTCGCCGGGCAGGTCGAGGTCGGGGCATTGCTGGGGGAACGCAATGGATTGGCGTCTGGGGGCAACTGTAGAAGCCTGCTCTCTCATATAAGGGCATCCCGGAGAAGACATAATCCTGATCTCGATCTGCATTTAAGGGCTGGCGGGCTTGGTTGGTGACCGACTGAGCTTCTGGGTGTAAGTACAGGGGGAATCGACTCAATGGGGCTCCGGGACGGCGCCGGAGCAGGGAGACCCGAGAAGAGCGAGGGAAGCTGGGGGACTGGACACCCAGGAAGCGACCCAAACCTCCCAACAGCGGAGTGGAGTAGTTGGCTTCCTCGTTTTCTTTAATCTGCTCCAAATTGGACTGAAACTCCATTTCCTCTTTAGGAACACTATAGAGCACAACAATATCATAATAGCAATGAAACGCTGTTCAGAATGATTCCAGATTCCCTATATCGAGTGTCCAAATTCGCTCAAATATTCAGAATACAGTTTTTAGACTCTCGTAGAAGATTTGACTTTAAAGCATACCTAATATCCAAAGCCGAACCCATAAATGACGGTTTGCAGTGATCTGCGCTGGCAGTAGTGTAGGGAGGGCGAGGCTCGGACTCATTCCAGTACATGTCCTTCTCAACTAGAGGGAGGCTGTCGTACATCTCATCCACAGACAGCAAAGATACCTGAAACACAATCACACAGCTAGGACCAATAGTGACAGCTCCTTTGTTCTTATGTAAATCAGCCATTTTTCAGCCACGGTGTATATTTGACATCACATTGGACCGATCACAAAGAATAATTTCAGATCACATCAGAACCTGTAAATTGCGATCGACAAGCCAGTTCGTCTCAAAGTCGTCATCGTCTTCGCCAAAAGGATTGATGAGTTGCTCTGCCACCTAAAAGCAAGACCAAATCAGACACGGACCAAGCGTCAAACAGATTAGATTAGATCATCAATGGTGTCAAACCTTCAACCAGCCAACATAGAAGAAAAACTGCAGCAGCGTGAAAACGGGCAAATAGAAGTCCAGGTCGTGTCCGGGATAGCCTTGGCCCGGGTCTAAGAACTGACGACCAATCAGACAAGCTAGGAAGAAGCTGTAGACTGCCACCGTTGCCACCTAGACACCACATACTAGTGAAGTAGGGGCAGAAATTTCTTTTTTACATTCAGACCTCATATCAACTGAAACAAACCTGAGTATACACAAGAGGCAGGCTGATCCAATCATATCCGTACAGCTTCATGCACTTTGCACGTAAACTGTTCAACTCCTAAACAGTGAAGAACATCAGACATTATTTAGGACTGTTCAAAGCTGTTCACATTTGCAGTCGGGACAAACGTACAGTGAGGATGGCTGTGAGAGCCACGTCGTTGTTGATGCGACCCTCAGTCCGGGCCCGCAAAGCCAGACTCACAAACCACATGCAGGGAACCCAGAACTTGTTATGGGGGGAGGGCAAGTCCTCCAGATGCCTCAGTTCCTCTGATGTCATCAAACCTGAAAAAAAGTTCATGTCTCTTTTGAAGTCAATACACAAAGAGAATAGTCAGGGTAATATTTGTTTTTCTTTGCAGAGGATAAAGAATATATGCTTGTGAGTCATATTTTCTGCTTTCTTGTTTTTATTTTTTTGGGGTGTTAACTTGTATGTATTGTACTTGTATGTTGTATATTGTTTACTATGTCTTGTCACCGTGGGAGAGTGGGAACGAAATTTCGATTTCTTTGTGTGTCTTGGCATGTGAAGAAATTGACAATAAAGCAGACTTTGACTTTTGACTTTGACAATATGAAGATGCTAATTGTTAGCCTGCCAATGGGGTTACCATTGTTTGTCAACATTAGGTCAAAAAGCTAGGTGGTTATTTTAAACGTTGTTTACTTTGACACTTTGATAATAAACCTCAACTGGGAATGGCTGTAAACACCTTGAAATCTTAATAATCTCAGCGCGACATTACATCATTGGTACACAAAGTGTGTACTGTTCAAAGACTGCAAACACGCCACTTTGTGCCTGAATTGGGCTTAGTACTCAAGCCAAGGTTCAGCGTTTCCGTTTGACCAGCGTACCTGCTTGCACCAAGTGCTCCATGGTGGGGAACCTCTTATAGACGGCCGTGCTGACCGAACGGTAGATGAGCACCCCGGAGAGATTGGCGTACCGCACCAGAGTGCGCCGGGTCAACCTGGCGGCCTCGTCTGCTCCGCGCACGTGACCTCCCACCAGTGATGCCAGGCGGTCTGGCCAGGGGACGTTTTCAAACTGACCCCACCAGCGGGACACCACCAAGGTCACATAGAAACCTGCCAAGCAATGTTGAAGTTGGAACCCACTTGGGATTATTTACTAGAAGGTAGACACAGAGAACTAGGTGTCCAAATTAATCGAAAATAAACCACATAAATCGCCTAGTATTTTAATGAAGTAAGTATCTCGAATTAAAAATTGTCCACATCTTCTAATTTCAGTCTCTCACAATTCTATAATTTATCCAATCCTTCATGAAAACAGACTGATTTATCTTGTGTTTAATCAAAATATGAATAATAACTAGCTAACGACTACTTTTACGTTGTGATATTGCTTAACTGTTGTTCGGTTGTTTTTTAATCGCTATATAATACCAGATATAATCAAATAATTGATTCCTAAACAGTAATTGGCGAAAACGTTTGTAATGCACTTTAATGAAAAGAAAGTTTTATCCGATTATTTGATTCATCGACGAATAATCATTAGAATAATCCATTCTAAAGGTATTCGATTGTGACAGCCCTACCGAGAACAAAGGACACTGGGATGAGCTCTGCGTAGCGGTCACAGTATATGGACAGCTTCTCAAACTGCCTCTTCTGCTCAACATTTAACACAAACCTAGTGTGGAAAAGAACTTAACACATTAATACATCGCATTCACAAAAATAACGAGTAACTAACATGATCAGTTTCTTAATGAATATAATTAAAATAATAAAACAAATAAGATGAATAAATTAAACTAATAAAATAAATAAAATAAAATAAGAAAATAAATAATAAAAATGTAAATAATAATCATTTCATTAAAATCATTGAAGGTATTGGTACCTATAACCGATGCTGAAGAAGCAGTAGAGCAAGGTGAAGATGATGAGCTCCCTGTAGAGGAGCTTATAGATGCTGCCTTTCCAGCGCAGTAACAGGTGGAAGAAAGTGCCGAGGCCTGCGTCAGCCACTCTGCGAGAGTAGGTCACTGTCATTGCCGCTGCCGCTTCTTCTTAAAGGCCGACTCCCTCGTCTCGCATTGGCCTGACATGAAGGACGCCTCCGGTGTCTCGTCAGATCGCAGAATCAGCAATCGGTCGGCTTGATCTGCTGTCAACCCAAATCCATACGGCCAACAATGATGATTTGATAACGTGAAGCCAGATGCGATCTGCTGTCTTCAGGACCACAAAAGGTCAACTTGAAAGATTCACAACTCACCGCTGAATGCGTATCGCCATAGCTGCAAGTGAGCCGTACACTTGGCCTCCGTGGAGAGAGAATGTTGGAGAAAAGAGAAGCGGGACCAGAAAAAGGAGAGCGTGGAGTTTCTACACCTCCGGTCACTTGATGTCTTAAGCTCTTTTGAGCAACAAAGCTGCATTGTTGGCTTCCGCAGGCTGTGTTAATCCCAACAAATCACAAACAGCTGGTCACTTACATACATAATATCAATAAAAAAATATTAAAAAAACTTATTAGAACACTCAGGCGCTCTCACGGTGAAATTCCGTCTTTTATGAATTTGTGTTTCACCATGATTATTATTATTATGAGAAACCACGGTGAGCCCTCTGACGGAAGAAATGCGCACAGCCGGGTAGTTGTGGGCCAGGAGCTGTTAGTGGTGTGAGTGATTATTAACCCCTGCTGTCTAACCAGAAAAGCAGCGGCAAGGGCGAAGTGCGGACACGGCTCGATCAGCAAAACTCCTGCAACGCTCTTTCATGTTCGACTTTGGTAAGTGTGACTTTCTTGCATATCAGATGAGCTCAGTTAGGAATGAACAGTCCCTTTAAAGACGTTTGGACATTGTGTGCAGCATTGAGGTGTGGTGGCACTTCTGAAAACATTTAAAGGTCATTTATTTATATACTGTATAGCATTATTGTATGAAGCATTGTCTAACGCCCCTTCTCTGTTTTCAGAGGCCACCCATAAGCTCTGGTCCAATTGTTTACTTCCACACAATTGAACCAGATTTCTTCTTTTGAGTGACATGGATGCTTTCGAGGGAATTCACAGTGTTCGGATTTCCCCCTCTCCGCCGCCCCCGACCTCGTCCGGTCGAGCCTATGAAGTCCTGAAGGCGGGGAGGTCGGGAATAGCAGTGTATTCCTCTGCTGTGTTCTTTGGGACGCCATCCGAGGCTGAGGAGAAGGGCTGTGTGGTAGGAAGGTATGGGAAACAATTGGGGGACATATTCTGATTTATGCAGAGATTGTAGTGGATTATTGTACAATTTGTGTCATTCTTAATGGACAAAGAGATTAGAACTACTGGTACTAGGACTACCCCCCCAGTTGGATAAAAAGGGTTGGATTTTATTGCCTTATCCATATTCCACAAAATCAGAATACTGTATTTGTCAAGCTCTGTCACAGTTTGTGTCCTTGTTTTAATGTCATCGTTTCGGTTCGCGTGTCTGTGTGCTCGCCCCTCCCCTCCTGTGCTCTATGTAATCGCCGTCACCTGCCTCTCGTTACCTGTCATATATTTAAATCCTGTCTCCCTGTCGGATTGTTCTCGTCTCTCGTCTCATGTCTTCTCGTTTCTAGTCTCCAGTCTGTTCTGTTCTATTTGTGTCTTTTCAGTTATTCACGTCCCGAGTCGAGCATCTATAGTTTGTCTTTGGAGTTCTTCATTAAACCCTGGTCCGAGCTGCAGTTGGTCGCCCTGCCTTCATGACAGTATTAGGCTCAGAGAATGACTTGGACTTTACCTTTAATACTTCTCACAGCATATCATAGATTGTGATCTGATCTAAGAGCAATTTGATTGGATGCTCAGGAAAATATATATGGTGTTTATATGGTGTGACGAATTTGGTCACGTGACTTTATGTCGGGACTCTGGCATCGAGAGTGGGTTTGGTGTCACGTGACTTGGAAGACAGGCAGAATAAAACAAATGTTTTTTGTTTTTTTTAAAGGGGAAATATGAAGTTACGGCTAGGAAAAGTGCGAAATAAGCATTCGCGGTCATTGTTGTTTGCTGCCTGCTGAGCCAGTACTTGATGACGTCAGCGTCCGCATTCCTTCGCGTTGTGTGAGGCACTGATTTTAAACTCGGAGCTCGTCACATTTCGACAATTTCAACAACACGGACAACTTAAGGACGCAGGCGGCAGACAAACTGAAGTGGGGACAGGGTCTTCTCTTCTGGACGCTGACAGGGTAAAAGTGTCACTCTTTCTTTGAAGGGGAAAATATGAACAAAGTTGTAAATCGCCTGGCTAGCTTAAAGTGCGACTGCTCTGTCGCGCGAAACTAACTTTGAGCTTTTACGTCATAATGTTGGGAACATTCAAATAGCCAGGAATTGATTTGTTGTTGTAAAAAGTTGCTTTTCCCATTATTGCCGTTCAAGTTTATAACCATGCCGTGCTAGGAAAGTTGGCGTACATAGTCCAGTTTATTATAACCAGATGTTTTTTAAGTCACGTGAGACCACTTTGCGACTGAACCGTATCAAAACAATTTCAGCGATATACGATTTCCCCCCCCCCCCACCGAAACAAATAATAAGAACTGTTTGAATAATATTAAAACAATCCCAATCCTGTGTCTCAAACTTACAATATTATCACAAAACTGTCAGATCAATGCAAAATTGGCCAAAAATAAATATGATGACATGGCATAAACTTTAGTGCACAATGTGGGCCAAAATGAGAAGCAGCACATCTGACTTTTTCTTTTCTCTCTCTAGTGCAGCTGACCTTTTCTTGACAAAGTGATAAAGTATCACTGAGGCAACAACAACAAAAAACAGCTGTCCTCGTGGCATATTTCTAGACAAAGCAGCCTACTATTGTGGCTGTAGCATGATTCTCGCTGAGGGTGTGAAAGCATGAAATAAAGGACGAGCCCAAGAGCTCCTTTTGGGTGCAAATGAAATGTGCAAATGAAATGTTTGTGGTGCAGCTGTAACTTTTCCATCTGTGTGTGTAAGGTCTGGTTTTCTGTGTGGTATGCAACCACATACCACATACTGTAAGATGAGGTCAACGTGCGGGAGTACATTTAATTGAAAGTATTAAAACAATATTTGTCTGCAAACACAGTGGTAGAAAATCTGATCAGGTAGAAAATGAACATAGGTTATGTTTTTGACGTCATGCAGGTTGGTAGATCTGGATCCCGAGCCAGATCCCAGATTGGAGGGAAGAGGCCAGGTTGGGCCCACACTGGATATAGACCATGAAGTCCAGTCCCGCGTGCGCAGCACCTCCTTGGAAATGCGAGAGAAAGAAATTCGCGAAAAAGGCTCGGAGATCCTCAGCGAACAGTTAGATGCTGCAAAGAAGGTGCTGGCTGCCTTTAACACGTAAACACACTGCAATAATTTAAAAAGGGAAGTGCCACAAGTGAACTCCTTTCTCCTCATACTTTTCAGGAACTCAAACTAAAAGATAAAGAATGTGAGCGTCTGTCACAGGTCAGGATTCAGTTGGAGCAAGAACTAGAGGAGCTCACCGCCAGTTTATTTGAGGTCATCATTACAAAGTTGTCCCCCTTCAAATTATTTTACTGGTTGAAATGAATTGGAATCGATTCCATTTTCTCCACAGGAAGCTCACAAGATGGTACGCGAGGCAAACGTCAAACAAGCAGGAGCAGAGAAACAACTGAAGGAGGCTCAGGGAAAGGTGTGTGTACTCTTTGCTAAACAATTAGTGATACGCAACTTGCATTTTTTGCATTATGCCGGCAGATTGACGTCCTTCAAGCTGAAGTGACGGTGCTCAAGTCTCTGGTGTTGACCTCCACTCCATCCGCGCCCAACCGCCAACTGCATCCTCAGCTGCAGCTCCCCATCGGCGGAAACAATCGCAACAAGAGTATGAGCGGCGGATTCCCGTCCCCACCTGGCAAACCGGACCCTCCGTCACTTCCCGTTCAGCCCGTGGTCAAAGAGGACCGAGAGGTAAAGACCGTTGCAAGCTTTTCCATATTGTTCCTTGCTTCCTTCAAGTCTTGGGCCTTCTTCTCTTAACCTTGTTTCCTTTCCTTGTAAATTTTCTCTCAGCCTGCTGTTCCCGTTCTCCTCTAATTCTCTGTCAGCTTTCTGGCCAGTCTTTGAGTTTTTTGGCAGAGTGAACAGGTAACTGTCCCCCACCTCTGTCGAGCTCAGCCTCTTATTTACGTTGACTTCCGGCCCGACACTAAGAACCTTGTCTTTGCTGACGAGATGAGTGAGGGACTGTCTTGTCTTCACAGATGGACTCGGTCCTATACGCAGAGTTCCTCATGTGGAAAGAGCATCCGAGTCTAGATCGCTCATCTGCGCTCATGAGTCGCATCTACAGAGAAGACATCGGGCCTTGTCTCTCTTTTACGCGATCTGAGGTTAGAATCTTCTCGCCACATTCAGTTGAGATCCATTTTCTGATCAGTGGAGCTGCCTGTGTCCACAGCTGTCCCAGCTGGTGCAGAGCGCCGTAGAAAACAACTCTCTGACTATCGAACCCGTGGCCATGTCAGCGTTACCGATAGTTAAAGCCTCGGCCATCGAATGTGGAGGACCTAAGTGAGTTGCTATGTGTGTGCGACAACGGCCAACGCTGTCTTTCCTTTCTGCTCAACTTGGGCCAGCCATTACAAAATCGAAAATGGAATGGGGAGTGGGAAATCTAAATTTCCAACTGTACAACTTCCTGGGTTCCAATTGTAGTTCTAATAAGGGTATTTGACCTGTGGGCACTTTTCCAATCACTGTCTCACTTCCAAATCTTGTGTTTGCAGTTACTTTAGGGCAGCAGTGGAGACGTAAGTCCACTCAGCAAGCTTGTCACTCTTTCACTAATCCGCACTGACTGCCAGCATGAGATAACTCCGTGATAAATGTCACTAAATTTACCACGTGCATACGCCTGACCTCTTCTCATTGCTCTAACCTCACCTCATTATTTTTCGCCCTCTCCTCAGCCGGGATGGGCCTTTTTACCTAAAAGTGCATCCTTGATGTTCATTGTCTGGCAGAAAAGACTGGACAGCATGTTTCCATTATTCAAGCCGCGGTTCTTTGAACAGTCCCAATTTCCCGGCAGAAAATGTGCACTAAGCGGCGTGTCGAGACAGTGCAGACATCGCATTAAACTCGGCGATAAGGGCAACTACTACTATATTTCCCCCTCCAGCCGAGCACGGGTAAGTGCGTCCGTCACTTTATCATCATCTGTTTCTACGATAAACACGGCCTCGTTTTGACTTTCCAGATCACGGCCGTGTGCAACTTTTTTACATATATCCGCTACATCCAGCAAGGCTTGGTCAGGCATAATGGTAAGTCCATCCACAAATGTTTTTTTTTTAAATTATTTTTTTCTTGCTGTCATGTTTTTAACCGCACCCAAAATAAGATAGTTGTCATTTTCTCCAGCCGAGCAGATGTTCTGGGAGGTGATGCGACTACGAAGGGAAATGAGTGTGGCGAAGTTGGGTTTTTTTCTCACAGAGCAGAGTTAGATGACCAGATTGATCAGCATGATATGACACGTATGGTTTACAAAGAGGTCAACCGAGAAAACAGTTATACAATAAAAGGCAAAGTACAAAAGTGCTTATGATCTTTCCGTGCTTAGTTTTTAATCTTGTGCATAAAGTCCCCCACTATGTTATTTGTCCATACAAATGCTTTTCAAGCTCTAAAATCTAAAATACACAAATGACGTTTTGCACATCCAAAATTAACACAATGTATGAGCCATTGACAGCAATGCATAAATGTAGTCCATAGCTATGTTCTGTCATTTTGCATCGGTTATTTTACCTCATTATGTATTATTATAGTTTTTATTTTGAATAGTCAACTGTATTTTGAAGGTGACAATGAAGAAATATGTAGGTGCAATAATCGCTTGTATGGCATTGAACTGCCAACATTAAAGTTTGACTATGCCGTACCTATCTTTATTTCTTTTATTCAGTTTGTAGTGAATAGATTAGTTGGAAGTATGAGAATGAGTCTGGTGTATTGCGGTCATCACCATGAATGACCTGTTTACAGCCACACAAAGCACTGTTGGGACACACCCACAGTTGTTACACAGGTTTGGAAGCAGGAATTTAACACGGGCGTAGCAAATAAACATCAAGGCCACGTAGCACTCGAAGGGGCTTTATGGAAAGAAAATCAGACATTCCTGTAAAGCCTGTGGTTTCCGGCTTCAAATCGCTTTTTATAAGCTCGCCGCTCTGCTTCCGTGACCTCTCCATACAGTTTGCAGGAAAGCTCAATAAATCATTTGTTAATAATTGAGTAGGTGCTTGGTGACATAATGGCACAAAGGACAAAACAACAAGCTGGCTCTTTGCTATTTGTTCATGCTGTACGTTCCCATCAACGAAAGCGCGAGTCAGTTTGCACGTAAATTCTTTATTTCTTTTTATATAAATGTGTGCTTAACTTTCCCCTTGGCAACCTCCAGCACAGGCTGACTGTTTGTTTGGCAACCACCTGAAATGAAAAGATATATTTGTTCCGAAGATGAATAAATGACAAGTTACATTTCAGTGTTGCGACTCGCCTCCGAAAACAGTAAAGGAGAATCAACATCCCGCCAACCCCACCGAGCACGACAACGGCTGCCGTTGCAATCGAGACGGGGGACGGCGAGGAGAACTCTGGATGGGTGCACACAAACAGGACGAGTCATGAGAGATACAAAATGCTAAACTATACATTGGTTAATGTCGTAAGGGGTTTCGTTTGAGAATAATAAACCAACCTGAGCAAGAAAAAGAACCTGGCAGGTTGAGACATTCCATATTTTGTGGGCAAACAGCAATTGATTGCTCACACTCGTTAATGTCTGAAAGGAAACATGGACAATCTGGGTGCGACTGTTATTTGAGCACCTTGTATTCATAAAAGGTAACATTGGAATACCGTGGCATGTTGGAGGTGGGGAGCTCCACTGTTGACTTTGTGCATCACAGCTGAGAGATGAGGAACCTTGTAGCTCGAAACCAGCTTGACACTTGTACTGGATCACAGAGTCGCAAAGCAAGGAGTAGCCAGACTGGATTCTGGGTACGGGACCGCACTTGGGATCTTGGGGAGAATTTACAGAACTGTCAACACATTACGGACAACTTTGGTCACGTTTCTCACCAGAGCGGGGTTCTTTCCATGGACTGAGGTCGAGTTTAGGGATGAGTGGGCTGGAGCAAGCCAGCAGGGCGTCTGGGTTCTCTGTCCGTGAGAAAGGGTCTTCGGGCACATGGGTGATGTGGCTATTGTCACAAATGATTCGGGACAGAGAGACGGCGTGGAGGTGTGTCCTCTGCGTGCTGGTGAACACGCCCTTCCTCTCCCACCAAAACCTTCAGACACAGACTCGTGTGTTAAGCGATGTAAGTCGACAGTGAGCAGAGACGTAATCTACCTGTCACCGTCTCGCAGGGCTCTGAATTGTCGGGCCAGCAGGCAGGACAAGAGTGGTCCCACTCTGCCTCCGGGTAGAGCCGGTTCAGAAATGGCCCCTACCCACACATCGATGTTGTGCGGCGTGCCATACAGTTGCTGGAATTTATGAGCTAATGTTGGGCTATCAAGGATGTCTACCAGCTCGGATTTTGTGTTGGGAACCGAGAGACCGCAGAACCTTCGCCATGAGCTGTATCCTGGTTGGAATCAGACGAGGACGGTCAAGAAAACGTTTGGGCTTTTCGAGGGACTCTTGGTACCTGGCAGGCCGTGGTCCCGGCCCCGTTGAAGGTTGAGAGCCCCAAGGTCCAGTGGCAATCCACCTTGCGCCTGAAAAAGACGCTCTGTCAGTTCCTCCACCATCATCTGACCAGGAGTCTGGAGCTTAGCAGGAGACAGCAAGAGGCCACGTAGTACTGGGTCGATACCGCCTGATGAGGACACCAGGTTAGAACATATTTTGATATCTGGATCAACCTTCATTTCCATGCTTCATCTTACCCTCCTGGACGACCCTCCACGAGGCGAACAAAGAATGATGCAGAGGGAGCGAGGGATGCTGGGAGTTTGCGGTGTACCCTGGCCCGAGCCTGGTCACGATGGGCTGTACAGTGACGTGAGCAAAACGAAAAGCGGCTGTGGCAAAGACGTTGGCGATGCTGGGATCCAAGTTAGGGTCATAAGCCTCGTAGGGAGGCATCTGCTCGGACATGGCCGTCTCTCCGAGGATTCGAGGAAGGTAATGCTCCCACGTTAGGATCTGGAAAGCAACGTGACTCAAGTCACCGAGGGTCAGGGGGAGAAAAAAATTCTGGAGCCACAGCGACTACCATTTCGGAAGCATTGTACCTGGTGGATGGCTCCTATGATCTTCCGGGCCTCCTGGTAGAGGGTGTTGGGACTCCAGTGGGGGTTTAGGTCATGAAGCTCTTTGACCAGACGGTTATGTTCTCGCAGGAAGAGCGTGTGTAGGACCACCATGCCGAGATGCTCATTGGCTCTTGAATCACCTAGCAAACATGACTCATGAGCTCTGGTGGTGGAAAGTAAGATGGTTCAAATACTTGGTGCCTAACATTTCGTGTATTTTTCTTATGACTATTTGTCATGACTATCTCATCCTAGACTGGTCTACGCTCACCAGCTTGGAAGCAGGACGTGGCATTGTCCCGTTTTCTGGAGCCTTCTCTCGGGCCACAGGGATCCAAGTGATCCTGCGGACGAGGCAAGAAGGGCAGGTAGGCCAGCTCCCCGTCCGAGTGCTGCGAGTTACAAGCCATCAAGCCGAGCAGCGAGGAGCGGTCGCGTAGCTCCAGAGCTTGGCTATCGGAGCTACCGTACACCATGCTGGCGTCCACAAAAGAGGTGATGGCGTTGAGCTGCTCACGGTGCAACGGGCGCCCAGCTCCATCCAAACAGCTTGGAGCAGAGCGCAAAAAGGGCATGCAACTCTGAAGGCCATACCGTAAATCAAATGGTGGAATCTGACGGGAAAAACCTTCAGTTTAACAAAAAAGAAATCGGATGTCTTTGCGGAGCTTAGGATGAAACGCACCTCGATGGGGAAGCATGGCGAATCCCGGCTACAGGTCCGGGTGCAGTCCGCCCCCGTCCGAAAAGCCACCGTGCTGGGGCTCTGGGGGGTCAGCACCAAGTCGTGGTCAATCCACTGTCCCCACTCGACCAGCAGGTGGGACAAAGTGGAGTCCAGAGAGATGTTGTCATTGTGAGTGAAGAGAACCTCCTGAGACACCAGTCGGACCTGCGAAGACCACCAAGTGAGGGAGGCAGGGGGTGGGCGACGGGGAGTGGCTCCATGGGGTCTTACTGGCGGCAGGCTAAAGTTATGGTAGGTGTGGTCTGAATCCCAGCCTCTTGGTGTCCCCCATGAGTCTTCATATTCTGGAGGCAACCAGCGAGAGTAGGGAATGTTTGCAGAGCCCCATCTGGGATGTTCTCTGTGCAGGAGGAACAGCAACTAAATGGAGTTTTCTCTATTTATTTTTCTTAAGCTAGTCATAAACTGTGATTTATAACAAATGAAATGAAAGAAAATGATCAAGAACCAACCTGTTGTTGCAGTGGGCAGTGATGGATCGGTAACGTTCTGCCACACAGCCAGTCGGACATCCGGATGTGCGTCGTTGAGCCAAGCAACCAGTGGCTTGAAGTAGATTTTCAACATCTGCTTCACTCAGCAGCTCTGAGAAGGACAAATAAAAGTGAATATGCATTTACATAGTTCTTGGCTAGGGATGAGGTTCATTTTATCAATCAAATCGAATTGAGCAGCTACTGTTATCCTGATCACACAACTGTACCTAATGAACTGTCCGTCAGTTCCAACTTTGTACTGCGCGTGTAGACCATTTCTCGGATCAGTTCCACCGTGTTATCCAGCAGCTCGCCAGCCCGAACGTGAGTCCTGCTTGTGCTTTGAGTCTGCTTGAAGTGAACCAGCAGATCAGTTGGTCTCAGGGAGCCTTCGGATAGAGACTTCTTCACCCTAAACGATGGCATATTGTTAAAATGACTGAAGATGGGAAATATTGCCATGGAGGCAAGATGTTGCGGACCGTTCTCTTGTCTGAGCGTAGGCGCCGTCAGTCAGCTCGATGGCCTTGCGAAGAGCCTCCTTTACAAATACGGAGCCCGCATGTACTGTTTCAGACAGAAAAAAGCAGAATCGGGCTTAGTGTTACTTCATGAACCTTAAACTGGTCACTGAGGTCCTACCTGAGGTGTTTTTAAACAACAGCGCTCGTTGTGGGAGGGCCAAGAGGAGGATGATGATCATCTATAAGGAGTAGACATGGGGAAAAAAGGCACCTAGCACAAAACAATGTGAATTTCAAGCAACTCACCCCTTGTAAAGTCTCCATCTTGATATGTTCCTTGTTCAAATCAGGCTGCTAGTACAGAACAGTATCTTACTACTGCGCTGACTGAGCAGGTGTGTGTATCAATGGCCATTTATACAGCAGAAGGTATGTGCAGAATCCCCCTTATCATACCGCTGGTGACAGGAAGGCAACATCAAACATAAGCCGCTCCACCTCACTTTTTTTTTTTTTTTTTAATTCAATTTATGATAAAAAGCATTGTATCATGTTAGGATCATTTCAAATAAATGAAAGTGTGTGCCTGCTGTGCTTCAGGGGTGGCCACACTTTCTGTGTTAATATTGCAAATGATTGTGCCTTGCCCGCATCATGTATATTTTTTTGTTTTCATTTAAGTGTTAACAAATCAACTATTCGAATAGAGCATTGATATCAATCAATAAAAGCCTGAATATGAGCTTTTCCCACCCCAAGCAACACTGCATTTGTAGCTTTGTAGATATAAACTAATACAATAATGAGTTACATTTTTTTTCTGACAGCATTGGGCCTTAATTATGCAAGTCCATAAAAAACATTGAAGCGGCTGATTGTTTCTGTGCCAGAGTCAGAGGAGGAAGAAGGACTTCTGCCAAATTGAAGGCAGGAATGAAGTTGAAAAGGTCAATGTGACTCAAATGAAAGTTATAAACCAAGAACATTCAAATGTGAATTTGCTCCTTTGATGCAGCAGGTGTGCGATACAATCATAAGAATAAAAAATCCGGTGTCATTAACTTTTTATTAACATTGACCCACATCATTTTTGTCTGCCGTCTCCATTCTATCAAGATGTTAAACATGTCACGCATCCATTTTCCATAGCCCCGAGTAAGTACCGTCTTTTCCCATGTGTAATGCGCAAAATTTAACTAATTTATTGTCCTAAAATCTGGGGTGCGCATTATGCATGGGTACAACAATTCGTGAAGAAAATCTCCCTCGAAATAAAACTTGAAATCACACCTTTCTTCTTGTTTGTTGTCAATCACGCATCGCATTCAGCCATCCTGCCCAACACACTTAGTCAGTAAAATTCATAATTGACGACACATCGTTTGATGCGATGGTGCAATCCTTGATGGTGTGTTGTTTTTGTTTGTTTTTTAATCTCCATCGCGGACCGGACGTCATACCGAGGCAGTATCACTGCGCATGCGCACTATGGATCCGAAGCAAATAGTCCTCTTCTCTTCTTGACTGACAATGAATGTGATAGTTTAATACAATCAGCAAATAACAAAATGCGTATTACAGGTAATATTTTATTTCACAACACTTTGCCTTGTTCTTTTCGTCTCTGCTGTTCACTTCAAGCACGCTCCATACGAACGCAATGCTCTCGTATCAGACAAGGCTTGCTCGATCACCTGCTCGTTTGCTGTCACAATGTACCCTACACAAATCCGAAACATTTGTTGCGGCTCCGAGTCACGACGGGGGGCAAGTTTTGGTTTCCAAGGGTGTTTTTATTCCTCTTCAACTTCTCTCCAACACAGAGCCGCCTTTTTCACATGTCCGCACGTCACTTTCCTCTCTTTTCATTTTAACCTAACTCAGTGCTTCTCAAATAGTGAGGCGCGCCCCCCTTGGGGGGCGCGGTGCTATTCCTGGGGGGGCGCGTGTGACCCTGGGGAACAGGCTTTTTTTTTGGCAGTACTAGAATAAAGTGTAATTGCGCGTTTACTACAGCAGGGGGCAGTGGCGCTCTCATTGTTACTTCTGTCACGTTTGCGACAGTGCAACATTCTACGACTTACAAGACAAGTTAGGATAGTCATGGTGGGGAGGGGGGGCGCGAATAGTTTTCTTCTTGCTAGGGGGGGGCGTAACAGAAAATAATTGAGAAGCACTGACCTAACTGATCGCGGTGGTGCCTTTCTGGGCAGTCGGAGAAATCAACGCCAACAAAAAAAATACATCCAGCCTAGTTAAGAAATCACCAGAAAGATCACCATGACAATTGTGAACACACAGAAAGATAATAAATAACTGGAACATCACTCAAATATTGGTGATCCCGTTGAGAGTCTCACATATTTCTTCTTTTTTTTAGGGTGCGTATTATACACGGGGGCGTATTATACATGGAAAATTACGGTACTCATATTATAAAACACTCACAAAATCGCGATGGGACATTTTTTTATTTAAATAATAATACCTGGTTAGAACATTTGTTTCAAAGTCAACGACTGATTTAAGGTCTTTGGTACATGCAAAACAAACAGTCTTGAAAAATCAGTATTGCACCAACAGTACATTCAATTCCAAACAGTTTTAGTGCAAAATAAGAGCAAATAACACATTTTAAGGGTGAGTACCGTCATTAGTAATAAAGCAAATAAATTAATTCCTATCAGTCAGAGGTAAAACCTCATGGAAGAATCTGGCATTGTTGGTATCTTCTCAAACATCAGGCGTGTTGGGACCACAGGAAGCGATCGCAGCGCTCCAGCATGGTCTGAATGGTCGCCCTGAAAAACACAAGACAGACGTGATGAAGCAAGCCCGCTTTGTTTACTTTTTGTTTGGACAACCGTGGAATGGACAACATGCTCACCGCTGCCTCTTATCAGCCACCTTCAGCAGTTCACAGACCACTTGTGAGTGAGGAGAAAGACTCAGCTTCACTCCACACTCCTCCAAGACGGCCAGGGCTCGCTCCGGCCCGGCCGTGCGGGCCAAGCGCAGGGTCAGGGCCTCGGCGTTGACATTTCTGCTGCAATCTGCCGAGCCGTTGGACAACGCGTCCCCGTTCACGTCCGACATACAGCTATGGTCCTGAGCTAACTGGATCAGGAGCTTCCATTCGGAGAAATTTTGTGGCTCCGCACCTGGATGAAAAAACATTCTTCATACGTCAACTATTATTGAATTGAATTGAATTAAACGTGTGTTGAAATTGAAACGTACCCTCTGGTTCCTCCAGCAGGCTGATATCATCCAGTTGACAGATTGTTGAGAAAGCTTCGTCGCGGCGCTGTAGCTGACAACACAGGTGGAGATAACCAGTCCAGTACCTACACATACATGAAACAAGTGAAATGACTGCAGACGTTTGCTTCTAAATGTGGAAATGAAATGCTATCAGTGAGATGAAGTACCCGTGACTGCGGCAGGTTTCTGCCATCTTCTGCTTGGATGACAAGTCTGCGGGAATTTGGATCAACAAAGACAGGAGGCGGCCGTAACCCCAACTGAGACGATGAGAATTCCACCTGCAACAAAAGGTTATTACTCATTGTTTATGACACAATATGGAAATAAAATCAAGCCGCTTACCTGGGCCGTCCCTCGGCTGTCATTGTATGGGAGCGCTGAGGTGCATCGTGGGTAAGCGCCAGCTCAAGCCATTCCTGCCGCAGAGATTCGGGCTCAAGAAGTGACTGCAGGAATGACAACCTAGGGAGAATTCATCCAAATTTTAACGCCCCCTATTGGATTATTTTTTCTTTCAAGCTGCAAGTGTACCTGTGTTCTTCAGGTTGGGATAGAACCAAGTTATCCAGGTAAGCCAAGAAGTGGCTTTGCTGGGCCATCCGCATCACATCTGCTGGAGTGATGGTGGGATAGAATGGAGGAAAAGAACGGACCGCCGACTCTCCGTGCTTCTCGTACAACCTAAATTGCGACATATTAAATGACGTTTGACACGACTTCCACAAGAGAGACAATCGGAATATCGGCCGACCTGTAGAAGTGAGCGAGGAGAACGGGAGGACTCCACGGCTGCAGTTCTCGCAGATAGCGTAGTGATCTCTGTAAATCTTCTTTATGAATGATTTCCACCACTTTACTGGACTTTGTCACACCTATAAGAAAATAAATTGGCCGAGATTTTCTAACTAATCATTTGTGAGTGTACTGATGCAAACATTCGAGAGCGTTTTTTGACCTAGCATGGCCTTGACGAAGGAGCTTTGCACGTCCTGCCGCTCCTGGCCGCATCGCAGACACATGCGTCTAATGCGATCTTGATCCAGCAAGAAGAAATAGCGCCGTAGGAAGGTGACGCAGCTCAACTCGTGAGCATCCGCCTCTTTGCTGAAGCAGCTCATTTCGGTGTAAAGCGTGGCCAGTTGGGTGAGATTCGCCAGGAGATCGGAGGGAAGCGCTTGGGGAGAGGTCAATCGCACGGCTTCTTCGGACAACACTGTCCCGTTTTCTGAGGCTAGTTGACGGTCGTGATCCACCTCCTGCAGCGAGCTCTCTGTTGACTCTTCTGCTTTTTGTGAGTATGTGTTTAAAAGCGGCTCCAATGCGTGTACAGCTTCATCGTCTGATTCGGGCTGAGCCGGCCTGAGGACTCGCTCCAGCACCTTCAACCATTCTTGAAGAGTTTCTTGCAGGAAATATGGATCCAGCAGAACTAAAGGATCTTGGATCTGGAAACTGATGCCAGAACAGGTTTTTATGTACTGTGCGTACCAAAATAAGGTAGAGATTCAAAGATATTGGCCATTGACAAGTGGTCTATATTGTAGATTTTGTAAAAAAAAAAGTACTTAAATCCTTCTTTTTTTTTTTTTTTTTTACGCCATGGTTAGTAGAATTCTCTGTACTTACAGGGCCCGTTCAGTGGCAGACTGAAGCTCGAGTAGTTCAGATTCTGTTTTGGGCATGTCCGATTCAATCCTACGACAATCAATGAATTGTCAGCGATTCAATCCCGTCACGGAAAGGTAATTAATTTAGAAGTGAATCTTACTCAATATCTGTGTCCTCCATGAACGCAGCAGAGGTGGCAGGCATCTCGGGGTGAGCACTCTCTCGAAAGTCAGATCGCTGCCACAGCTCAGAGTTCATCTGGAGCGTATTGATCTTCTCGGTTGTCTTCTTGACAAAACTAGAAACACTGAGAATCGGGGGCGGGGAGAAAAAAAATGGATGAGTTTCTCCAGGTAATGGAGGGCAGCTGAGTGTAATGCATGGAAATGAAACATGTCAGCCTTTTTACAAACTAATGAGTGACGTGGAAATAAAACTTAGTGTGTGGGTTGAAATCTTTACTGGAAAGGGGAAGTGAAAAGCCACCTCGTTATAGTTACGTTTCAGTTCATTGTTCGAGAAAATGCCAAAAATAATCTCATCAGCATCCCAAGGTTGTTAGAGTTAAAAACAAACACAACTAAAACAAAAATCATGAATGAAATAAAAATGAGTGCTTATTGGGTGAAAATGTTCTTGCTGATACATTACTTTGTTCCACGTGAATAGTTTCACTGGACATTTCGATGCGTCTAATTTAATTTAAGAGGCAATTTTATGCACTGCATTATTCTTTAGTTGCGTGGATTTAACACATTTTTAAAATGGTTTGGTTAAAATTTGACTAAGAATGCTGATAATGACATTTTACCTCATATTTGACAAATAACCTGTAGAAAAAAACATTTTAATTCACAAGTAACAACAAAATTAAAAGAAAGTATATAAAAAAAGCTAATATTCTTTGATTAAATTCGTCGGATTAATCGGTTGGACACTCACAAAAAAAAATTAAAAAATTTTTAAACTAATTATAAGCACCTGTCTTTGACGGCTTGCAGCGCAATGCGAGGGGGTTTGGTGCGGAATGAGAGGGGCAAGTGAAACTGCAGTCCTTGCTCGGATCGGTCGGCTTCTGCACGCTCGCTGCTCTGTGGATCTGAATGGAGGTCGTGGGGGGAGCCAGAGGAGAAACACAAAGATGGATGGAGGCACTGGTGGCGTACGATGAGAGGGTGAACACCACATGCATGTAGTCGGTGGACGATGGGGGTGAGGGGGGACAAATGCTGTGCAATGCAAATAAAACTGAACACAGGTGATGATGTGTGTGTAGGACACAGTGACACAGCATTATTATTAGAACCATGGTAAACACAAAGCCGGATTCTTGTGCTCATTCAAATTTCCAAAATTTCAATGTCAAATAAGTGGCGCCTTAAGAGAAATGGAAATGCCATTAATCAGTTCCGGCCTTCTCTCAAAAACAATAAAATGGTGGTAGTTAAAATAAGGCTTCATAATATGACAATTAAATTGAAATAAAAGGATAAATAAAAGCTTTTGTCACATGGCATCTGAATGCTTTTTATTTGCTCTTTCTGCCATGCCCACCTTCACCACCAGAGGGCAGTATAAGACAGAAACCTTTTTTCTTCTAAAGACATCTCAACGGGGGCTCTGTCACTCGTTTCTCAAGGCACCACTGTCTAATCAATTTAATATGTCTTCAAACAATTACAAGTGCAGGCGTCTCAATTGTCTCCTACCGTGGTCCACTTGATCTTCTTCCTGCACAAAGCTGAACTCTTTGAGCCGCTCCTCCTCCGACGCAGACTGATGAATGAGGGAACTCGTCTCTTCGTCAGACTGGCTCCCTCGCCGACTGATCACTCGGTAGATCCCGCAGTCCAGGACGTTGAAGCTCTCCTGGATTTTGAGAGAAAGCGAATTATGTTAAGAGACTAAGGTCATGTTACATTTCCATGCAGAACATGATTGTATTTGCAACAGGTTCATAATGAGACAGGATCAATGAACAACACGCAAGTTTCAGGAAGCCCAATTTTCACATACGTGTGATGAAATGCTGCTTCTGCGGCTGCTGCAGGCCGAGTCAAGTGGCTCCAGCTTGGCGATCACCTCATCCAGTTGTCCAATCAACTCTGGGTGAGTGCTGGAACTGAGCTGGGATCGAAGGTGTTCCAGACGGTCCATGGGAATTGATTTCCTCGCCTGAGTTCGACAAAAACAAAGCACAAATAACAGACCACTTTGTATTTTTTAAACGACAAGTGCAAAAGCATTTTGGATACAAGCCACCTTACCCGACTGATGCAGACGGTGTGCTGGAACATGCAGCAGACCAAAGCCGCCAGAGCCCAGGACTCCCGTCGCAGGAGACGTTCAACACAACGTTCTACTGACAACAAGGAGAGGTGCGACAGATGGCCGCCGCCGTGGAGGCAGAAGAGCTCGTTGCGGTGGACTGCGATATCGTGCACGTCTACAATACCAAAAAAAGAAGGTTGACTGTCTAATATACTGAAATGTTCACGTCTGTGTGTGTGTATTAAAGTCAGTCACCTTTGAGCTCAGTCCAGAGAAGAACTTGCCCATTGTGAGGTGTAAAGATATAAATGGCTGAATCAGTCCAGGTAAGCAAATTTTGGTCTCTGTCCAAAAAAACAAAAAGGACAATTGGTCAACTAACTCTGTGCAGTAAATCAACATTAAACGTTTATCATAATATTAAATAATTTATTGTGCAAACATTTAAACGTGACTCTTACCCAAAATATAATAGTTTGGGGAAGGCAATTGATTGAGGGCTCTTCTGGGCTGGATTGTATTGTGGCTCATTTCTGCAGAGTTTTATGGGCATTAATGTTATTTCACACAAAGAAAAAAATAGTTGAAGCATGTTAGAGTTAATATAATTACCTGTAAGTGATAAGAGGTAGCGGAGGGCAGTTGAGCACCTGTTTGAACTGCTGTGTGCTTAAAACCTCGCCGTTAAAACTGGCTTCCCATATGCGAGAGCCCGGCCGAGCGCAGTAGAGTAGCGGGGGCTGGCCCCCCAACAATCCTTTGTTCTGAGGGAAAAAACAAGCCCCATACTCTCCGTCACGCTCCTTGTTTCCCACACGCCAAAACTTCTCCCTGGCGACAGGATATAAAGGCATCGGGAAAAAATTATTAAAAGATTAAAAAAAAAACAAAAGAAAAAATAATCATGTAGGAAATTGTTAAATTGATAAGTGTCTTTATAAAGGATATTGTTAATTATTAAAAACATATCATCAAAGGTAATCAGAGCAAAATTGGCATTTGAGAGTGTAAACAAGAAAGTAGCTCTGAGTTTCCTAAAAGGTTCGTGACCTCCGGCCGGCTCTGGACAATCGCAACCGCCACTCACTTCTCCGTATCACAGAGATAACAGCGGGTTAGAGAAGACACCAGGAGCCGACCGTCCTGGTAGCCAAGCTGAACCACTTTGGAGTCGACGGTAGTAACCGTCTGAACAGGAAACATAACAAATCCTGAACCCTATACAAACAAACAACAACAAAAATATTTTTGTGCTAAAATAATCTTTAAAAAATCTGGTACAGTGGAAATAATGCGAGTTTCACTGTAGAGTAAAATCACACTATTTTGTGTGTGTGTGCTACCTTTCCCAGTTTCGAGGATCCTGCCCGGAGAAAAGACACCTTGCCTGCCAAGTCTCCAACATAAACTTTGAACGTGTTGGTGTCCCAACAGAGCGCAGTGATGTTCTGGCCTCGATGCTCCCATGACACGCTCACTCTCTCTGGACGTCCGCGGCGCTCCAGCTGCAGCTCCCACACCACCACTAGACCTTGACTGGACCACACAACATGCCATGTCAACCATAAAGAGATGTCCAAAGGTAAAATGCATTTTACCTTGTTGCGACAGCAATAAACTCTTCATCGTGTGGACAGCATGACACTTGAGTAATGGATCCTTCCTGAAAGGTAAGTCATGTCAATCACTGGTGGAGCTAGGATTTAGTTTTCCTGGTGAGGGGAGGGGCAAGGATATTCCCCAAAAAAAGAAAAATTTACAACCCCCCAAAAATTCCAAGCCGATAAATACTCTTAAGTTAGCTACGGGGGACAGATGAAATGTGGAAAAAAATTCCAGAGTCACATATTACCTTGTGAGTCAGGATAAGCCTTTGTTTCCAGCCCTCCCTCTGAATCAGGTGCAAGCCTCCAGCCGACGTTCCTAACGCCAGCCACTTTCTCGACACAGCCAAACATGTGCACTGAAACACAACACCAAAGAAGTACAGTAAATTTTCATCTGCAGCCACTAGCTGGGGTAGAAAGAAAATCAAGCTTATAAACAAACGCTACGGTAATAGTGATCATGTGACTGTATTGACCTTGAGCCTGCCGGAGTCTAGGCGCAGAGTGGAGAGGAGAGGGTCAAGGCAGTCGAATTCTGCCAAGACGTGACTGTGGACATCTGGTACGACCGCTACACGAGGCATCGTCCCTCACGGTCGGTCATCCACAACTGGAAGAGAACGAGAGAGCCAGCCTTCAGTACTCACGTTTGTGCTTGGTCATGTATGCTGTGGCATCATATGACTCTCAGCAGGGTTCTTAAGTCTCTCAAATTGGACAGCCATGACTTTGGTTATACAAGCCCGTGCAAACAGCGTCAAGCAACGTCAAACTGCTGAATTGAGAAAAGAGAAACCATAGACAGTCCATATTTTAAACTTAAATACAGAATATGATTTATGTTTGATTTCCTGTTTGTGCTTGATTTCAATACGTAGGCAGCGGTTTAAATATTAAAACTCAGTTACTCTGTTTACAAATGGCATTTAAAGGAAACATTTCTATATTTAGAAGGAGTAGGTGATGATAATCTCAAGAATAAGTGAAAAGTAACATCTCTGACTATGTATTTCTTTTATTTGCAAGCACTGTAGTGTAAATTGGTGAACATCTCTCATCATAGGATTATTTCTGACCCCCCCCAAAAAACAGAATCATAATTTAAAACCTCACTGTGCCCTGGAACAAATTACTTAAGTCTTAAGTAATTTAAGACTTAATTTAAATTTAAATAAGGCTTAAATTTTAAGCGATCCTGCACTCCCTAAGGCTGCTTATTTAACCTGAGTTTTAAAACTGGAATGATTGGTTCATTAAAAAGAAAAAGCATAAAGTATTTGGTACAAAGATCAGCTGTGATTTAGTGTTTGGATATCAACTTTTTATGCCTATTTATTTTCAAGGCAGCATATTGTTTACATTTTGTTTATGCATGGGTCACGTGATCGCACCAGGAAGTACCTTACGTTCAAGCTATTGTCAACTTGCCGAAAGTGACGTCACACTAGTGAACTGCAGTAAACTCTAAGAGTAATAACGGTTTAAGAACTCTCACGTGATAAACATATTGTAATCACATTTTCTCGGAATGCAGCGTTTCACTCGTTTACATCGATCAGTGGCGCTCTCGTAAACAACCCGAAGCGGCGAGTCGGTCACGAGACGACACACGTCTGCTGACCCTGAAATGAAACAATTTTGTTCAAACTACACAGCAGCGCAACAAAAGTTCACACAACCGTCAAAACTATTTAAAATGGTAATGATTTTTTCCCCCGTCGATTTCTTGTATGAAGTCGATAGCGAGCGCGCTCGCTGTTTTTAGTCGAGTCACCGTTCAAATAAAAATGATGAAATACTGTGAGCAAAAATACACTAACTTATTTTGGCCTCGCGGTTTTAGACGGCTCCGTTTTTAAGAAAAAAAACCACTCACGTTACCTTGGGAACTGCAGCCGAGTGGTCAGCCTCCCTGAGCGGGCGAGTCGACTTCCTGAAAGCGTGCTGAGCAATGAGCATGTTCCGCATCTTGACTGGTTGGACGACACGCCTCATTAAGAATCCGCAAATTGGGAGAATCCGCCTCATAAAATGTTTATTTCTCTCCCTGAAATCAAGGCGTGATTCTAACTTCCACGCATGCACCATCATCAAAACGTTTTACCTCTTTAATCCAGAATAACATTTTGTATGTACAATACAGTGCAGACAGAACCGAACAATGTTAACTGTGTTTCACACACACCAACACTCTCCAAGTGTGACATGTCATTAGAATATTGCTAAATCCATTAACTCTGGAACACTAATCCATTCTTTGTCCTATTTCCAGAGAGGCTCTCTGCACTGATAAAACGTCTGCAGACCTCTGCTGGTCATCCTGGGAGCCTACAAGATTTATATGGCCATACAGTCTTGTACCATTACAGTCCCAATACTGAAACCAATCTCTCATCCGTAGAAAGAACACAAAAAATAAGAAACAAGTTTTCGTGACTAAAAATGCCATATGCCTCTCGGAAACGGCTGCAGCAGCGTTCGTTCATCGCGAGCCTCCCGTGAAGCCACCCGGCTACGATGTGTCGTCTCAGCAGGGCGCCTAAAGCCTCCACGGGACGTCCTTGTCCACTTGGTCTTCGTTGTCCTTCGCTAACAAAGCGTTCGGCCTCAGGTTTTCCTCATCATGCGGCGTGTTTGCCAGACGTGGAACTTGCTGTAGGCCGTTTGTAGCATCTGCTCTAAGTGTGCCGTGATCTGCGAGGGTGTTAATGAAGGAAAGTATTTGGAAATTAGAGTTCTGCGTTCATCTCATTATCTCTTTATGTGAAACCCAATCAGTCATCAGTGGGGAGCGACAGAATATGAAATCGACCTATGGAGGGAAATCACTAGAAACACACTTAAGAGTCTTGAAATCATTGGATACTTACATTTTTATTTAAGTACTGACGCTGAATCTTCTCTTGGAAAGGACAAAGCTTGGTCGTCTGAAATCGCTCGAGGTTGGACTTCATTTTAATCAACTGTATAACACAAAAAGACGCATGAAAGTTTAAGTCAAGGATGACTAACGCCATGTGATTTACAGTCATGTTACTGTCACCTTCTCCTCCAAAAATGGCGTGTTGACGGGAAAACAGGACCAGAAATGTCTCAATAACTCCGCAGCAGCTGTATAAAGATGCTTCAGTTCCCCTTGGATGTCAGATGGGACCATCTCTGCCAATACCGCAAATGAGAAAAGCTAAACAACTGATATCAGTTCGGGGGGGGGGGGGGGGGGGGTCCCAGGAACTAGAATGTTTCCCACTGAGATTCATCAACGTACGATTTATGGCTTGCTGCGATCCCGTCTGCATGAGCAGGCCGCCGGGAGAAAGTGCTGCGATGGCCGAAGTTGCTGCCGCGCTGGTCAAAACCTGCAGGGAGGAAACGGTCATAGACATTTGCACAACCTGATCTAATGCGGAAGCAGCTTTGCGTGGAGATTGCAAAAGTGATGCGAGAGTGAAGAGAGGAAGTGTAAAGCGGCTGGTCAAACCTGAGTAAGGTTGGGTTTGTAATCGGCCATCTCGTGGCGGACGTGGTTGACGGAGTTAATGATTTCTTGGCTTGTTGTGTATTTTAGAGACTGAAGAGGCACAGGACCATGGGCATACCTTTGTATAAAAAGGTTCAAATGTACAAGATTAAAACCAATGTGGAGAACTGTTTAAAAAAATAATAATAATAGACCCGACTTGAACATAGCTTATTCAATGTGATGGTGTGCACTTGAGATGGAAGAAATAGTGCAAACCTGTCTGACTTTTTGAGGTTTAATGCAACCACTTTTGGCCCGTTTTCCCTTTGCAGATCCTCATACTCTATGGCTTCTTGTATTTTCACCTAAGAAAATTGCAAAAGTGAGCCATCCTATCCAAGTCACATAATGGGCGAAAAAATAAATTAAAACACTTCACTTTCTTGCTGGGAGGCTGGAAGAGGTCAGAATCCCGCGAGTTTCCATCAGTGCTGCTAGTCTCACTATTTTGGTCAGTCTCCCTTTAAAGCAATGGAGGTGACAATTTAGTATGAGGACGTTCTCGTCTATGATCTTTCTATGTGTATTTGTACCCCTTGCGTGAGCCTGCTGCCAGCACCATGGCACTGTGATGGTTGAAACGCTTGATAATGGCATAGTTGCTGCTCTCCTTCACCGTTCGGTTTGAAGTGGAAGGCAGCGGTGTCGAGGCGCCGTAACCCTGTAACAAAGATAAGCAAGCGACGAGGTCCCGAAAGAAACTGTTTTTGAGTTTAGAGGTTCTACGATACTTGTCATCGACTTTGTAACTCTTACCTCATCCAAGGATTTATCTTCTAATGACTGCAGGTCAACCAGGGGGTTCTTAACTCCTTGCACCACCATTGATTTTAACCCTTCATATAAAAACAAAAAACACATCACCACACACACAAACTCCTACCTATGCGAGGGGAGACCTAATTGCTTTCTACCTTTTTCATCCAGCTTGGCACACTCTGTGAAGATGTCCTGTGTGCCTGTGTTGATGCGATCTCGGTGAAAATACTGCGACTGGAAGAAGCGTGTCCAGAACTCCTTCTCGGTGAGCTCATGAGGGACACTTTCACAATACTTCTGTTGCACTGCAATGACGAGCGGAGTTGATATAGATTGTGTACACGCTTAGCACCGTTGCATATACAACGAAACCGTCACGGCCATGTTTACCTGCAGGATAGGTTCTGAAGATGGATTCAATGATATCAGCTGTCAGATTATATCTCAAGCCATTGCAGCCATCTGTTTGTGGTCGTATGTCTGCCTATAAAGTTAAAAAAAAAAAAAAAAAAGGTTTAAAATGCAGCTGAAATTCTGGCTAAAATTTTACACAAGGGTTTGAGTCACTCACCAAAAAAGCTCCAGAAATACCAACTTCCTGTTTATTGTTGCATACTGCAGGGTGTGTGTGTGTGTTTAGGCCTCCTAATCGGTTAGCCCAGAATTCCTCAGCACTGATCACTTGGCTGACCACTAAATCTTTATATAGTTGAAAAAGCAACGGATCTTCTTGAAGCATCCTATGTGTGTAAAAAATAATAATAATAATTTTAGATATACAATAGCAGTCAACGGGTTCAACACGGTCTAAATATTCTCAACGTGCTTAGCGTCATGCTGTGAATTAGCAAGAGTTTCAAGCCTAACACACTCACCTGTTTTTCTCCTCCAGTTCCTTATTAGCTTTCTTCTTGAACTTGGGCAGAAGCTGCTGCAGCAGCTCTTTGGCAGCCTCACGGTCTTTGAGTGCCGTGCTCTCATTAGAAAAGTGGAATGTGGTACTCTCACCGGAGTGAAGGACCAGTTGGAGTTGAATTTTTGCTTTGCCATCAGGGCTGATTTTCTGACCTGAGCAGACCATAAATAATATTCCATCATTCAATGGCTTTACATTGTGATATTTACACAAAAAGAGCTCTCACAGCGAATATCCGCATAGAGGTGGCTGATGGTGAAGCGGTCCTTCCCCTCCGGACTCCACGCAATGCGTTCAGCCATCAAATACAGAGTGCCATCCTGTTTCTTCTGGCGAACCTTTTTCACCACCAGAAGCACCTCTTCTGACAGTGAAGCCATGGCTCGGATGTGTAAACTAAAAGAGAAAAAAATCAGGGTCACATTGTTATTAATAGTGCATCTACGATAATCAAAACGGTGCATGCTTGAGAGGAAAACCAAAAAGTAAACCTTGACAAAATGTATACCGACTCATCTAAGCAAGATCAGATGATGAATAGTGGAACTGACGACACATCGTTTTTAAATACATATTCGTTCTGCCGAACAAGAAACTCTGCTGCTCTGCATACGAACAACCAAGTCACTTCAGTGTGTAGTCGCGTATTTAAAGTGAATAGCAACTCAGTTTGCCTGAATTACGTTAGCTAGCTCAAACAGTGAGGAGGAGAAGCTTGAGAGCAAAAGTCGGCGAAATAACTTCCTTTACCTGAAAACTGATGGGCCCCGCTGCGAATCTTTCACCTTTATTCAACACATTATTTCAAAATGAATACCTGATAGGCCCTGAATGCAAATAAATGAGCCGTCTGGCAAATTAATGTAGACTGCTCTAATAATGTACTTCAGCACATTATACTTCAGCACCGACATAGCTGGCTGACAATGTGTTACACTCAATATGTCCGACCGTGAAAAGAGAGCCGAACATTTGTTCCGACCAAAATGTAACTGTAACTGTATATTTACCATAGATATAAATATTTTTTAAACAACACAATAATAATGATAAATTAATTAATTTTGGTTATAATTTGCCGTGACTTGGATGACTACTGTAACCTGCATCTGATGAGTAAGCTGTAATGTCGTCCTGACATAAAACAGGCCACACCGTGTGCTGAACAGAAAACCGGTGGTTCTTTATTCTTCAACTCCCGAGTACCGACTCCAGAATCACACTTAAGCTCTCGCGATAGAGTATGGGCCGTTCAAAGACCAGCTAGTGTGGGAAATTACAATATTCGTTCATTCATTACATCTTCCCCTCTTTTTGAAAACCAGAGTCTATCTTTGGCTCCACCAAGTGGTTATAACTTGTAACAACAGAACATTGTTATTATTACTATAGCATACCCAGCTCTTGTTTTCCCATATGAAAGCTTTCCGCAACTAAGTTATATAAGACAAATAACAGTATCTTAACACCGCATCAAATAGCTTATTTGAACACAGTATAACTTTAACTTGTTTTCCCCCTCTTTCTAACTACAGATCTAACTTTGGTGAAGGCTTACTCACTCGACCTGAGCGAGTGATTGTAACTGTCTCAGTCATTGATGATGTCTCAGAGGTTGTAATAATGTCGTCGTCCCCACTCTCGGGCGAAAGATCTTGCGGGGGCCCGCTGATAGCTGGAAGTACGGGAGCAGCTGGCACTTTCATTAAGTGGTGGCAGTTCCGTCTAAAACAACCTCCTTGGGCCGTCGTCACGACATAAGACCTGGGTGCAGAACTGTTACCTTGTACCATTCCTGGAGTAGCCCATTGTTTTTCATTGTCCAGTTTCATCAGGACCTTGTCTCCAGAACTCAGTGGAGGTAAGTGTCGGACACCATTCCTGCGGTCATAATAAAATGCTTGCTTCTGTTTGGCCGCAGCATCTGGAGAGCGCGTCTCCTCCCTGTTGGGCCACTTTGGATCCAGGTTAGCAGACAGGATGGGCAGCGTGGTTCTGATCTTGCGGCCCATCAGCAGCTCCACTGGGCTAAAGCCTGTAGAAGTAGTGGGAGTGCTCCTATAAACCATAAGAGCTAAAAGGGGGTTTTCCTGCTTAAGAATTCCTTTTGCTATCTGCACTGCCCTTTCTGCATGACCATTACTTTGAGCGTAATGCGGGCTAGATGTGGTGTGGATAAAATCTAACTCTCTGCTGAACCTCCTGAACTCTTTGGAAGTAAACTGAGGCCCATTAACAAGCTCCTCTGGAACCCCAAACCTGGCAAAAGTAGCAGCTAGCTTACTTATAACCTGAGTGGTTGTGGTTGTGGGCAAGTTCAGAATCTCTAGATAGCGAGAATAATAATCAGAAGCTACCAAGTAAGTTTGCTTGTTATATTCACATAAATCCACCCCTATCTTTTGCCATGGTCTGTCTGGCAATACTGTTGGGATGAGTGGCTCTTTATTCTGTATGTGGCTAGTTGCAGTGCAGAAATCACATTCAGTAACTTTGTTGTTTATGCATTTTGAGATCCCTGGCCACCACACTGATTGTTTGGCCCTCTCTCTACACTTCACTAGACCTTGGTGACCATCGTGAATTCTGTCTCTCATCTCAGATCTCATCACACTAGGAATTACCGTTTTTTTCCGTGTATAATGCGCCCCCATGTATAATACGCACCCTAAAAATGGCATGGTGATGCTGGAAAAATGCCTGTACCCATGTATAATACGCACCCAATTTTTTTTTTTTTTTTGTGTTTGTTTTTTTAAGTCCCAATGATCATCACACAGCAACACATTTCACCACCAACATGTATTCCCCACTACTCGGAAGATCCAAAGCTCTTCAATGCATAAGAAAAATGTTACATGTAATTAGGGTGACAAAGTAGGACGACGTTTGCATTGATGCTGTAAAATAATTGCAGAGGCATTTTCCCGAAAAAATCCATAAAATAAATGCTTTTTAGGTACATTACTGTTAATTGATTGGTGGAATTTTTGCTTTCTTGTTTTTGTATTGGGTCGCGTACATGTATGTCTATCGTGTTATGTGTCTCGTCACCGTGGGGTAGAGAAAAACGTAATTTCGGTCTCTTTGTGTGTTGTGACATGTGGAGAGATTGACAATAAAGCTGACTTTGACTTTGACTTTGAATTGCAATATAATTCAAGGTTGATCTCGTTCAAATTTAACCGTGTCCAAATACATCTCAAAATAATCCGTTTAGTACACATTTGTATGTGAATGTCAAATGAGAAATTTAAAATCAATTCGGCACGCCCGAAAACTTTTTCTTTTTGCCATCTTGGAGATAATTGAGAATGAGATGAGTGAAAAAATATACAATCAAAAATTGGCAATTCGTACATAGTTTATTCACAAGCAATTCATGAAGCTTTTTTCCCCAATTTTGATAAATACTTTTTTTATTTGGTTACTCAGATATTCCCAATTCAGATGATGCACATTTTCTGGGATACATTGTACGGAGCATTTGAAGTGATAATATTTTTTACTTAATTCAGATGTGATTCTAATGTTAATGTTAATAGCTATAGTTTACTTTAGGTTATTTTAATTCACTCTGTATCTTCGCAGTTCACAAAACTAGTTTGGTTTTCTTTCAAGCACACGATATACTCTGCTAATTTGTCACCAAGGCACTTTGAGCATTATGACTTCCTCTGAGAGGTAGCACTTCTCAGTACTGAGCACCAGGAAACCAAGCAAACAGTGGCAACAACAACAATCAAATACTGTATTATTAATCAAGAATAAAAATGCCCTTTAAAGTGCATTTCTTTTATCAAGCGCAGTAGGCTCGAGTCTATCAGTATGCTGTCACACCCGTCCGTCCATGTTGGACAGGCAACGTGTTGGGACAAGCTTAGAATGCTTCCAAATGGGACCAAAGTGCAGCAGGAAAGGCAAAGAAGGGGCGGGACACCTTTTCAAGTCAAGTCAAGTCAAGTTTATTTGTATAGCCCTAAATCACAAGCAGTCTCAAAGGGCTTCACATAGACAGAAATTGACAATTATTCTCAAAGCATCGCCTGATCTTAAGCTCCCTTTTGTGCCCAAGCTCCCTTTTGTGCCCAAGAGCCACGTTTGACTTTGAAAACTGACACATGGCTCAGGAAATTTGTACTACTACAAATGTAAAACTGAGAAAGGGCATTTGTTTGCAAAATCATTTATTTAAATTTCTACAACTATAAAATGCACTGTGGCACTCATTCACCGCATAGCCTTATTTGAAAAGCCGTTTTTCTTTTTTCTTTTTACACTCTGTGTCAGGGTTTTCCAAACTATCTTGATCTATGATTATGTCGGAATGTATGTAACCAGTAATAAATAACCTAGCTTGTTCCATCCTACACAATGTCGTAAAACATCCCCTGCTCTGCTAATCTAGAGGTCAAGGGCTTTTTAACTTGTCTATTCAGTCTACTATCACCCCCACCCTTTTTCTCTTAATAAAGATGCTCTTGTGGGAAGCGAGAGTCAGACTTCATTCGAGCATCGCTGTAAACACAGCGACGAGTGAACTCTCCACCTGCAGGTGCCCAAAACGACTAACTTGTCTCCGTGTGGTTCTTGCAAAATAAGTTAGAGTGAGCACCACTCTAACATTTTGGTGCCGAAACCCGGGACCCTCATACCCGCCATCTGACTGACGGAGGAAGACGTGCTGCATTGTCGACAAGCCAGCGTCCATTAGGAGGACCTGGAAAAGAAAGTCCTGGGAAGAGAACTTCTTCGCTGGGCCAGCATCTTAGGTCTGCCTTCGTCTGACAGAGGTGGTTGACGGGACCCGGAAATGCAACGAACCAGGGGTCAAGTGAGTTAAAGCCCTAAAGTTGTGGGATTGTGTGGTTGTGAAACGCGTAAAAGTAAAAGTGCACAGGAATAAAAATAGGCAAGACAGAAGATAAGAAGTCTTGTGGAAGGAAGGGGTGTTGTAGAATCCCCCATCCGGATGAAGCAGCTCTTTTATTTTTAAAAGAGGACTTCGCGTAGGCAGGGATAAGAAATTTGTGTGGTTGAATGTGTGACTGGTAGGATAAATTGACTAAAAAGCAGTTCTAGCATTGATCGACGGCAATAACACAGGCTAGTAATTTGTTAGAAGGTCAATTTAAACCTGCATTGAGGATCCTCAAAGAAAATGAAAAGAGATTGAAAAAAAACACTGGGAAAATTAAAATTAAGATGAGAAAAAGGAACGATAAATCTCTAGCTCTTGAAGGAGATGAGTTCATGGCGAGTAGATTTCTTGATTGTATGTAATACATGCTGAAGTGGAAAAAGAAAAGAGAGAGAGTTGAATTGTGCTAGACTGTGGTTGAAAGCTTCACAAGAGAGAAGAGAATAAATCCACAAGACAGAAAGTTGAAAAGTGCTGCGACTATGTTTGTCAGGCCGGAAGACAATGAGGCCACAGTGCGCAGGCGCACTGTCCCGGCCACGGCTCCAGCCGCAGCTCAAGCAGAAGAGCAAGAGAGGCATTCCGCTCGTGTGCAAAACTTGTATACAACAACTATGCAGTGGGACAGGCATGCTGAAAAAGTGATCCAAAAAGGCAAATGTTCTGATGTATTTCATCTAGATGATGATAATGATCTCAATGAAGATACAGCGATCTTCTTCCAAAGTTCCCAAAGGGGAGAGGAAGAGTTAGAGACCAACAAGGCCGAAGGCCACCGTGTAATTCAAAACCCCCATCAGATTCTGACAACTGTTGGAACTGTGGGAAACGTGGACACTGGTCAAGAGAGTGTTTTAGAAGAAAAGAAAAAAAAAAAAAACGGTGCCAGTCAAGGGGCAGAGGAAGAGGCAGAGGAAAAGTCATATTTACAGCATGACAAGCTTCCTCTCCTTTGACCCCTCATGCTAAGACAGAGAAAGAAAGAATAGATGCCCATATGACAGCAAAACATGTCATTGTCAGATTATTGGAACATTTTTTGGATTATTAGAGCTCCTGTCCATGCAAGAAGTATGACAATGCTGTTTGTATGCCCAACGACAAATTACCAGGGATCAAATTGTGTGTGTACACTAAAGTTAGAATTTGCAAATCAAGTGGTAAATGAATGCAACTTGAAGATAAATAAAAAAAATTAGAATGTACTGTCCTTGTGTGCGTGGGAGGGACTAGCTCATGATCGACCACAGGAAATGGCCAGCCTGTGACGAATCATTGGTGCTGGGACCTGCCCTACGCGCGCGAGAGCTGTGCATGTGTGTTAAAATGATGAAGATTGGCTAAACTTTTAGTGTAAAGAAATTTGCTAGACTGTGGTCTATTCAATTTGCACCGCAGAACAGAAACGACTTGGAAAGATAAAAATGAGAGGAAAAGAGAAAAATGTGTTTGCGAGCAGAAATTTATCCACACTAGTGCATGTTAAGTGTCGAGCCCTCATGAGAAATTTGGAAGAAAAAAAAACGACAGAACACGCTGTGTTTAGCTTCTGCTTCTCTAGCTCGACTTGACTTCTTGTTATTCTTTTGCTAACAGTACTTTCGAGCAAATATTGATTGTAAAAAGATTGGACGACTCCACTCTTTCATCCGCAGGTTGCCCATGTAAAGCCCTGACCGCTTGATGCACCACCACCACCACCACGGGGACCCAACACGGCTAAAGCGAAGGAGCACCGGCTTCGCGTTAACTGAGCACTTTTTCGGAAGGAAGGACGCACAGCGGGAGGAGTTTGAGGTGTCGGACATTTGGAAGTTCACCCCAATGGTTGGTTCCCGGAAACTCCGAGCGCTTGCTCGCCGGCCGGCCGAGCTGGGACTGAGGTCAAGGGCGATCACTGGAGAGCGTTACGGAGGAATGCCAGCTTGAATATCAGTGGGTGGAAATACACCAGCTATTGAGTTAATTTCAAATAATGATACTGAAGACAATGTACTGTCTCATTAAATAGGAACTATAGACAGAACGTAGCTCGAAAATAGGATGAGTTGCAGGACTTACAATATAAAGACGAGATCGCTGTTACTAGGAGAATTTGAAGTTTGGTAAACAAACGTTACTAGTGAATGGATGGCAGCAGCTACATTTGGAGATAGTCTTACAAGTTTGATGTCCCAGTTTGTCACTCTCCAGTGCCAGGATCCCTGAAAACTCGATCCCGAGACTCTGCCTGCAGCCATGGACGTCTACAAAACGGTGCCTGGCCTTGAGGCACCTTTGACCTTTGGCAAGGACAAAGAAAGACTGTTGTTGTACTTGTAGGGGGACAAGTACACTCTGGAAGAAAGACGACATCCTCGGGGACGAGAAAAGACAGTGAGAAGAGGAGGAACTCACAATGTTGAAAATGGACTCATTTGAATAATGGACTCAGTCGAGAGTGATGGATGGGTTGGCTCTGAAGCAACAACAAAAGAACACCAAATTGCAGCAGAAGACATATGGACATGAAGTGGCCGACGGCCAAATCGCGCTCCTTGCTGTGGCGTGGCTAAACTTGGTGGGGCTTGAGTCAAAGTGGACAGGAGCTTCATTGTGCACTGAGTTTGACAGAACTGAGGAGATTTGATAAAATTTAATAATGCGTAGCGCTACAGAGAGAAGCATCATGGTCAGAGTTTGAACAGATTGGACAAAACAAATAGGCTAAAACGGTGAGAAACAAGAGCGAGATCTGATGGATTGACTCATCAGGCGTAAGAAGTAGAAATTGAGTTAGATACATTTTAGAATAGGACATTTGGACTAAAGTGAATTCAGTCAAGAGGAAGCTAGGTTGCTCACTGTACCTACTCAATAAAATAGTAAGTTCGTTGCACCACAGTGGAGTTTGGGTGGTCAGAAAGTTGGATACGTTAAATTTTTGACTTTCACACAATCATGCATAGGAGTCGCACAAGGCGACAGTTAACAAGACAATGACTGTCATAGGGATCACTTACGACTGCACCGACATGGAAAAGTAGAAGCAAGGGAGTTGAGTAAGGGATTATATGCAGAACAGTCCGCTATACAGTTACCAATAGGAGGTTCTATCAAAAGAAGCTACATGAGAGATGTATAGAATCCCTTTGTCTGTGGTCTGTGTTCGTGCGTAATCTCTGTAAAGTTGTGTCAGGCTGTTGTCGTTTGTCTGAGCCTTGGGTGCGCGCTCGGTGTGTGTGCGTTTATGTACACAACCTGTGTGGGTGCGAACGTGTTAGGAAGAAGACGGCATGGATAAGGGAATCTCCTTTAAGACAGGAGGCAATAAATGGGAAAGCCCCTGTCATAAACGGTCTTTGGTTAGGAGGAATCATTAGGAAGTGCTCAAACTCTTCTTTCAAACACTCCTATCTGCCTCGTTAAAAAGGGCATTACAATTGACTACAAGAGTTGCAAAGGGCAGATGAAGAACAGTCCTTGGCAGATTATATGATCAGGTCCCTCAAACCGAAAGATATGTCCAATGCAAATTTACTGCCGCCTGATCTTTCCTCCTCACAGGTCGACAACCCCATCAATCCAGGAGACTGGGTCTACATCAGGGTCATCAAAGGAAAGAACTGGGCCAGCCATGGTGGGAGGGACCATTCCAAGTCTTGCTGACTACCCCCACCGCAGTGAAGATCGCTGAACGACCCAGCTGGATTCACCTTAGCCACTGCAAGCTACAAGGAGTGCTGGACCCCTCATTTCGGGACGGTGGCAAAGTCTGCGAACAACGATCCCAACTCCGCTAGGCGGGGGTATGTCTCGGTGTTCCTGTCATCTTAGTAGCAACGGGGCTCCACATGCCAGGTGGATCCTCTGCTGCGTTGTGGTTGGAGCATGCTATGGTCTATGGACACATCTGAACAGACCAAGTGATAATGTTGACCGTGGGAAACGATGGTCACACGATGAGAACTTTGAGGACTGGTCATGAGACCCCAGAAACCCATACGAAACCAACGTTTGGTACCGGTATGTGAAGGTCACTGTGAGAGCGCACACACAGGTGGGATGTTATGTGTGTGTTCAAAAACTCCCCTTGCTCCACACAAGTTCACTTGGAGGCCAGAGCAATGAATGTCACTGAAGCGAAATGTATGGCATCCATGGGAGGAGATTGATATCAACACCGTACTGTCGGTCAGTGACGCTACCCCTACCGCCCTGGACTCGCAGGAATGAATCTGTGATCAAACTATTTTGGATTAATCCCAATGTGACTGTTGGAGGACGACAGATGCCACAAGTGGCCTAAACCAGGACGCTACCTGGAATGGACTACACGTGTTTCATCCAAGAAAACAAGACCCACGGATGCATTCACGACAACTGCTCTCCAGGAGGGAACTGGATGGGAGCTTTGGACATCACCGCTGTGTGCCAGGATGGGAGAGCCATTTCAAGGTGTAAGGGCTCTCCTGCCAACATGGCTGTACCATTGGACGGGTCCTACTTCATTCGGAACGGATCGTGGCTTTATTTATATTTTCTTATTGATAGCATTCTGGTCGCCTAAGGCAGAGGGACCGTGTGAGACTTTTCCTGCGATTTAACATCGGCCAGCAGGTTTTTAGATCACACAATAAGTTTGAACTGGAGTATTGAGGGAAAACCTCTTCTTCGCTGGAAGTTATTGCTATCATTGGTTGTTTTTGTCATGTTTCACCCTACACGTTCCCCAGCACGTCCGCTGTCGTCTCAGTTTTTTATTGATCTTTTTTTTTGTTATTAGTTTTATTATTTTTACTGTTCTTCTTTATATTTTCTTCCTTGTGTTTGGTTGATCGGGTTCACATAATCATATGATAAAACAGGAGGGATATGTCAGTGTTTTCCAAACTATCTTGATCTATGATTATGTTGGAATGTATGTAACCAGTAATAAATAACCTAGCTTGTTTCATCCTACACAATGTCGTAAAACATCCCCTGCTCTGCTAATCTAGAGGTCAAGGGCTTTTTAACTTGTCTATTCAGTCTACTATCACCCCCACCCTTTTTCTCTTAATAAAGATGCTCTTGTGGGAAGCGAGAGTCAGACTTCATTCGACCATCGCTGTAAACACAGCGACGAGTGAACTCTCCACCTGCAGGTGCCCAAAACGACTAACTTGTCTCCGTGTGGTTCTTGCAAAATAAGTTAGAGTGAGCACCACTCTAACACTCTGTTCGTCATTATTTCATTCTCTTAGGATCACAAAGCACACTGGCTGCTAACTACCGCATCTCATACTCTCTTTGTACTATACATTGTTCAGTACATGGTCTGTTGGAGTGTGAGAGGCCTAGTATCAGATTTGTTGCATTTCCTTTCTTTCATAATCGACGGGACAAGGCAGAATTCACCCACTCATCTAAATTTGAAGCGCAGCATTAGCACCATCTACTGGAATCTGGATCTCAAATTCACCTGCTTGTCTTACATTGCTTACTCATGCTTGAAAAGTCATAAACAATCCATCATGACAAGTTTAAAAAGAGCAACTTTGGCGAGGGGACATAAGCTATTGCTGGAGCCTTGCTTCGCATCACTTCTAATACATTTTCTTCTCCTTTGCATTTCGGCTGCTCCTTCATTTGGCGAAAGATTCTTGCACAAAAGGCCAAGAAATCGATGAGGTTTTTTTTCTTTGCGACAGCTCAAGTAACCTTTGTGGGAACCTCCCGTGTAATTGGAACCCTGTTACTAGTAGAAGAAGGTAATTATGTACTACGAATAGTAACATTGTCTTCCCTCTAAGGTGACCTGGAGGGAAAGGTGAAATGGTTGGACAACTATCAGAAGGTCAAGCAACTGAGAGACGCACTGGTGTGGCTGCCTGTGTGGGAGTGGGCCAAGCGGGCCTTCATTCCCGAGGTTGGTGCTGCCGAACGGACGGCTGTCGTATCTATCTATCTATCTATCTATCTATCTATCTATCTATCTATCTATCTATCTATCTATCTATCTATCTATCTATCTATCTATCTATCTATCTATCTATCTATCTATCTATCTATCTATCTATCTATCTATCTATCTATCTATCTATCTATCTATCTATCTATCTATCTATCTATCTATCTATCTATCTATCTATCTATCTATCTATCTATCTATCTATCTATCTATCTATCTAGCCATGCTAGCTCACAAATCCACGTCATCCGAGTCGCTGGAAGACTGGGACTCCTCTTGGCCTTTGCCCCATACAAACCTGTAGTTGTTCTCCAACTCCTGCTGTCGCTTTTGCTCCTTGTGAACTTCCTCTGTGCCTCCAGGAAGGGTGCACCTTCACGGTTCTTGACCAGCCCATCTCTCTGGACCGACTCCGGCTCAGGAACATCGATCAGCTCAATGCCTCAAGTAATAACAAGAGTGTTGATATGCATCTGCACTTCTTGTGAGGTTTACATAATTTCATTGTTGAATTTTTTTTTTTTTTTTCCCAAAGCATCAGGGCTGCCTCATTCTTTTATAATCACGCACCAGAACCGCTACCAGCAGTGTATTGGTGCGTTTGTCCTTCAGGCTGTGTCCGAGTCTTCCAAGGTAAATTTCTTTATATTTATTGATTCCAATTACGAGCTAGACTCTCTTCATTCTGTCAATTTGTATTCATCAACACACTATTTCGGGAGATTTGTTGACATCGTTTTGACTCCCTTTGCCAGCTCAGCTTCATCTGTGCATACTTTGGATAAATTACTGTGCTATTTATGCTACCTGGCTGTCAGTCACTGCACCGATGATAGTATAGATGAATGTTTGTTTCAGTAATTACTGTAAAACTGGACGGTACCCTTTAGTAAAGCTTTATTCTTCCTGACTTTGTATTCAAAAGGAAAAGTATGAGTGCTACTAGGGTGTGTCTGTTTTCCAGAGAGCATGGCTATCGAAGATAGAGGAGGCCGTATCGGCCCTGCTTAAGCTGGACTCTCGGCAGCCACGAGTAAAAAACGATTCACTGTGGTTGGAATCTTCTCAGATCTGAAATGTCCCGCTACACGAGATGCCATTGCACATGCCCAGTTGTGCGCCGGCACTTCACTCTTCCGTGTCACCAATGACTATGATTCCACTAGCATGTCGTACGTACACAGTCAACTGCTGTAGTAGTCTACCAATAAAACTTTGGACATGTAATACATTTTGGTACAGTGTTTCTCTTTATATAAAAAGGTATGGGATCACATTGGGTGTTTTTGAATTGACCTAATTTACTCATTAATTTACTTAACTTTTTAACTTAACTTGTTAATTTAATAATTTCCCCTCCGTGAGTCGTCACCTTATCGTGGTGGAGGGGTTTGCGTGCCCCTATGATCCTAGGAGCCATGTTGTCTGGGGCTTCATGCCCATGGCAAACGGGTCCTAGGTGAGGGGCCAGACAAAGCACGGCTCACATTACCCCTTATGATGCAAACAATTATTGAACCACGTTTTCCCTCGCCCGGACGCGGGTCACCGGGGCCCCCCTCTGGAGCCAGGCCTGGAGGCGGGGCTCGAAGGCGAGCGTCTGGTGGCCGGGCCCCATGGAAGGGGCCAGCCCGAAAAAGAAACATGGGTTCCCCTTCCCATGGGCTCACCACCTGTGGGAGGGGCCAAAGGGGTCGGGTGCATTGCAAGCTGGGCGGCGGCCAAAGGCAGGGACCTTGGCGGTCTGATCCCCGGCTGCAGAAGCTGGCTCTTGGGACATGGAATGTCACCTCTCTGGCTGGAAAGGAACCCGAGCTGGTGTGCGAGGCAGAAAAGTTCCGACTAGATATAGTCGGACTTGCCTCCACGCACAGTTTGGGTTCCGGTACAAGCCCTCTCGAGAGGGGCTGGACTCTCTTCCACTCTGGAGTTGCCCACGGTGAGAGGCGTCGAGCAGGTGTGGGTATACTTATTGCCCCCCGGCTGGGCGCCTGCACATTGGGGTTCACCCCGGTGAACGAGAGGGTAGCCTCCCTCCGCCTTCGGGTGGGGGGACGGGTCCTGACTGTTGTTTGTGTCTATGCACCAAACGGCAGTTCAGAGTACCCACCCTTTTTGGAGTCCCTGGAGGAGGTGCTGGAGAGCGCTCCTTCTGGGGACTCCATCGTTCTACTGGGTGACTTCAATGCTCACGTGGGCAATGACAGTGAGACCTGGAAGGGCGTGATTGGGAGGAACGGCCCCCCCGATCTGAACCCGAGCGGTGTTCTATTATTGGACTTCTGTGCTCGACACGGATTTTCTATAATGAACACCATGTTCAAACATAAGGGTGTCCATGTGTGCACTTGGCACCAGGACACCCTAGGCCGCAGTTCGATGATCGACTTTGTAGTCGTGTCATCGGATTTGCGGCCGCATGTTTTGGACACTCGGGCGAAGAGAGGGGCGGAGCTGTCAACTGATCACCACCTGGTGGTGGGTTGGCTCCGATGGTGGGGGAAGATGCCGGTCCGACCTGGCAGACCCAAACGTTCTGTGAGGGTCTGCTGGGAACGTCTGGCGGAATCCCCTGTCAGGAAGAGCTTCAACTCCCACCTCCGGCAGAACTTTTCCCACGTCCCGGGGGAGGCGGGGGACATTGAGTCCGAGAGGACCTTGTTCCGCGCCTCCATTGTTGAGGCGGCCGACCGGAGCTGTGGCCGTAAGGTCATTGGTGCCTGTCGTGGCGGCAATCCCCGAACCCGCTGGTGGACACCGGCGGTAAGGGATGCCGTCAAGCTGAAGAAGGAGTCCTATCGGGCCGTTTTGGCCTGCGGGACTCCCGAGGCAGCTGACAGGTACCGGATGGCCAAGCGGAACGCGGCTTCGGCGGTTGCTGAGGCAAAAACCCGGGCGTGGGAGGAGTTTGGCGAGGCCATGGAGAATGACTTCCGGACGGCTTCGAGGAAATTCTGGTCCACCATCCGGCGTCTCAGGAGGGGGAAGCAGTGCAACGTCAACACTGTTTACAGTGGAGATGGCGTGCTGCTGACCTCGACTCGGGACGTCGTGTGTCGGTGGGGAGAATACTTCGAAGACCTCCTCAATTCCACCGACACGCCTTCCATTGTGGAGGCAGGGCCTGGGGACTCTGAGGCGGACTCTCCAATCTCTGGGGTTGAAGTCACTAAGGTAGTTAAAAAACTCCTCGGTGGCAAGGCCCCGGGGGTGGATGAGATCCGCCCGGATTTCTTAAGGGCTCTGGATGCTGTGGGGCTGTCATGGCTGACACGTCTCTACAGCATCGCGTGGACATTGGGGACAGTGCCTCTGGATTGGCAGACTGGGGTGGTGGTTCCCCTCTTTAAGAAGGGGGACCGGATGGTGTGTTCCAATTACAGGGGAATTACACTCCTCAGCCTCCCTGGTAAGGTCTATTCAGGGGTGCTGGAGAGGAGGGTCCGTCGGGAGGTCGAACCTCGGATTCAGGAGGAACAGTGTGGCTTTCGTCCTGGCCGTGGAACAGTGGACCAGCTCTTCACCCTCAGCAGGATCCTCGAGGGTGCATGGGAGTTCGCCCAACCAGTCCACATGTGTTTTGTGGACTTGGAGAAGGCGTTCGACCGTGTCCCTCGGGAGGTCCTGTGGGGGGTGCTTCGGGAGTACGGGGTACCGAGCCAACTGATAAGGGCGGTTCGGTCCCTGTATCACCGATGCCAGAGTTTGGTCCGCATTTCCGGGAGTAAGTCGGATTCGTTCCCAGTGAGGGTTGGACTCCGCCAAGGCTGCCCTTTGTCACCGATTCTGTTTATAATTTTTATGGACAGAATTTCTAGGCGCAGCCGAGCCGTTGAGGGTGTCCGGTTTGGGGACCTCAGCATCGCGTCTCTGCTTTTTGCAGACGACGTGGTGCTGTTGGCTTCTTCAGGCTGTGATCTCCAGCTCTCACTGGAGCGGTTTGCAGCCGAGTGCGAAGCGGTTGGGATGAGGGTCAGCACCTCCAAATCCGAGTCCATGGTCCTCGATCGGAAAAGGGTGGAATGCCCTCTCCGGATCGGGGATGAGATCCTGCCCCAAGTGGAGGAGTTTAAGTATCTTGGGGTCTTGTTCACGAGTGAGGGGAGGATGGAGCGCGAGATCGACAGGCGGATCAGTGCAGCGTCGGCAGTAATGCGGACTCTGTACCGATCCGTCGTGGTAAAGAGAGAACTGAGCCAAAAGGCAAAGCTCTCAATTTAGCGGTCGATTTACGCTCCTACCCTCACCTATGGTCACGAGCTATGGGTCGTGACCGAAAGAACGAGATCCCGGATACAAGCGGCCGAAATGAGTTTTCTCCGCAGGATGACCGGGCTCTCCCTTAGAGATAGGGTGAGAATTTCGGTCATCCGGGAGAGACTCGGAGTAGAGTCGCTACTCCTCCACGTTGAGAGGAGCCAGATGAGGTGGCTCGGGCATCTCATCAGGATGCCTCCTGGACGCCTCCCTGGGGAGGTGTTCCGGGCATGTCCCACCGGTAGGAGACCCCGGGGACGACCCAGGACGCGCTGGAGAGACTATGTCTCTCAGCTGGCCTGGGAACGCCTTGGGATCCCCCGGGATGAGTTAGATGAAGTGGCTGGGGAGAGGGAAGTCTGGGAGTCCCTCCTGAAGCTGCTGCCTCCGCGACCCGACCCCGGATAAGCGGAAGAAGATGGATGGATGGATGGATGGATGGATGGATGGATGGAATTTAATAATTGACTTTATTTTACAATACAACTTTATGCAACCAGTTTGTTTCAACAAAGTGCTAACGTATAAGAAAAACAATGATACAACTACAAAGACAGTGAAAACAGAAAAATATTCAGATTTACAACAATGAGTACCAGATCAATTCCTGGTAAATTTGTCATTATTCTTGGTGTGGATGAATAGGAATGCTTCTCAGTTTACCTCAATGTCTTTTGTACAAAGTAAGTGGGTGTGCGCTCTTTTTCCCTCCCAAATGAGTTGTGCAAGGTATAAACCATGTTAATGGTGGGAGTTATAAAACATGTCTCTTCCCACTTCTTTGTGTACTATGGAATTACCTCATGTGGGAAAAATATCTTAGGTTAAAAAATATGTACACTATACGACGTTCCTAACACAATGTAAGAATTCAGAGTGGAAACATGACAGAATTATGAATGTTTTATTTACGTTTTTCATTGCCAGGAATTAGAAAATGAACTGATTCAAGTGAGTGTGCATTACAAAATATTTCTTATCACTATTTAATACATGTTGGCCCACCTAAACAAAGGTAACAGTGCGTGAAGGCATAAACCTTCACCCACAACCATCAAATCAAACCCTTCATACCACGAGACATTGTTTTGCTGCTTAACATGTTTGACAGCAGACTGGAAGAACGAAAAGAATGACAGAGTGTCTAATCTACAAGTCTGTGGTGGTGCTTGGTTAAAAAAAAATACTAATACTGCACCAGCTCAATTTGACGTTTCCTTTCAGGGACAGAAATGCTGACTCTTGTAGTAGCACTACAATGAGAAAGGGAGCTATGAATAGGATTAGGTACTGCAGTCTATATGACATGACGTCTTGAAGGTTGACATAAAGCTCCCCTTCCCCTACCCATTTGAGGTAGACAAAAAGGAACCGGTTGTGAAATATTCTAAGTTGGAGCGTGATGCCAAAATATACATTTTTTGTAATACGTTTTTGCAGCCTGCTTCAGTGCTTAAAAGAACTAACGAATGATTGACAAGTGGAGTCATAACTTAAATAAAGATTTCAATTCTTACAAGCGCGAGACATAAATTGAGCATTAAAGTCTGCAGGTCGTGCAATGTGCATCCTGACACTTAACCCACACTCGCAAACAAAAGAACATGAAAAAAAACAAGCACCACCTCTTTTAAAGACATTAACACGCACAATAGAAATGTGGCACGATAAAAGAATGTCAGCCACGGCGTGCAGTGCTGTGTTAAGAACTGAACTTGACAAGATGATTTAACTGAAACATGAAACTTGAGTTTTTCCTCTCCTCACATTCTTTGGTCATCATATACAACAATGTCAACAGATAAACGTGCGCACGCACACACAAATGGGCTGCCACACAAAGGCAACATGCAGTAACTGATCAGCCATCAGAGGTGTCAAAAGCTGCACAAAAATGAACCGATTCATGAAATCCCATGTTTTTGCCTTGAGAGTTGACTCAGCCTTGCAGCTCCTCAAAACACGTCTCGCAAACCCGCACGGGTTTTGTGGAGAACGGCATCAAGGCCTTCCTTGACGAACACTCGGCGCAGAAAATCTTTCCGCACTGT